>NC_044556.1:3360541-3427688 GCF_007565055.1 Rhinopithecus roxellana
CAGCCTCCTGAGTAGCTGGGGATTACAGGCGCCCACCACCACACCGGCTAATTTTTTGTTTTTAGTAGAGATGGGGTTTCACCATGTTGGCCAGGCTGGTCTCGAACTCCTGACCTTGTGGTCTACCTCGGCCTCACAAAGTACTGAGATTACAGGTGTGAGCCATTGTGCCCAGCCACCTAATCACCTTTTAAAGGTTGCAGCTCTCAATACTATTGTATGAGAATTGCTTCCAACCCATGAACTGTGGAGGACACACTTAAACTACAGCAGTATCTGCCTTCTTTCACTTAGCCTCATGTTTCCCAGATCCATCCATGTTGTAGCGTGAATCAGAACTTAATTCCTTTTTAAGGCTGAATAATATACATTGTATGGATAAAGCTACATTTTGATTATCATCAGTTGATAGACAGTTGGATTGTTTCTACGTTTTAGCTATTGTGATAAATTTTTGCTGTGAATATTTGTGTACAATATTTCCTTTTTCTTTCCTTTTCTTTTTTATTTTTTTTTTATAGTGTCTTGTTCTGTCGCCCAGGCTGGAGTGCAGTGGTACAATCATAGGTCACTGCAGCCTCAGCCTTTTGGGCTCAAGTGATTCTCCCACCTCAGCCTCTTGAGTAGCTGGACCACAGATGCATGTCCTCATGCCTGGCTAGTTTTAATTTTTTTTTCTAGAGACCATTCTTCCTATGTTGCCCAGGCTGGTCTTGAACTCCTGGGCTGGGGTGATCCTCCCACCTTGGCCTCCCAGAGTAGCGGGATTACAGGCGTGCGCCACTGCGCCTGGCCTTGTATACCAGATTTATGTAGACATGTATTTAATTCTCTTAGATATACACTGAGGAGTGGAATTGCTGGCTCATATGGTAATGCTATGCTTAACTTCTTGAGCAACTGTCATACCACTTCGCAAAACAGGTGCACCATTTTACATTCCCACCAGTGGTGATGAGAGTTCTGACTTTCTCCACATTCTCACTCATACTTGTCTCTACTTCCTTTTTAAATTTAACCTTTCTGGCCGGGCACGGTGGCTCAAGCCTGTAATCCCAGCACTTTGGGAGGCCGAGAGGGCGGATCACGAGGTCAGGAGATCGAAACCATCCTGGCTAACATGGTGAAACCCCATCTCTACTAAAAAAAATACAAAACACTAGCCGGGAGAGGTAGCGGGCGCCTGTAGTCCCAGCTACTCGGGAGGCTGAGGCAGGAGAATGGCGTAAACCCGGGAGGCGGAGCTTGCAGTGAGCTGAGATCCGGCCACTGCCCTCCAGCCTGGGCGACAGAACGAGACTCTGTCTCAAAAAAAAAAAGAAAAATTTAACCTTTCTATGTATGTTCTTTGTCTAGTTCTTTCTTGCTCTTTTTTCTAATAACATCTGCTTTCTGGAAATAGTCTCAGTCCTCATAGAATTCTTAGCTAGGAAATTGCCTCTCATTTCCCCCTCATTCCTATGACTGCCAGAGTCCACACATAGCCCCACACACAGATGCTGTCTTCCCTTTCAGGCTCTTCCCAAGTCTAGGGTCGATATTAAAAGCTGGGTTGGGTGTGGTGGCTCATGCCTGCAGTCCCAGCACTTTGGGCCGATCACTTCAGGTCTGGAGTTCGAGACCAGCCTGGCCCAACATGGCGAAACCCTGTCTCTACTAAAAATACAAAAATTAGCCTGGCATGGTGGTAATCCCAGCTACTCAGGAGGTTGAGACATTAGAATCGCTTGAACCTGGGAGGCGGAGGTTGCAGTGAGCCAGGATCACGCCACTGTACTCCAGCCTGGGCGACAGAGTGAGACTCCATCTCAAAAAAAAAAAAAATTAGCTGGGCATAAAAAAAAAATTAGGTGGTGCATGCCTGTAATCCCAACTGCTTGGGAGCTGGGAGGTGGAGGTTGCAGTGAGCCAAGATCGCACCACTACACTCCAGCCTGGGTGACAGAGTGAGACCCTGTCTCAAAAATAAAATAAAAAGTAAAGAAAACATGTGACTCATGCCTGTAATCCCAGCACTTTGGGAGGCTGAGGCGGGTGGATCACAAGGTCAGGAGTTGAAGACCAGCCTGGCCAAGATGGTGAAATCCCGTCTCTACTGAAAATACAAAAACAAATTAGCCAGATGTGGTGGTGGGTGCCTGTAATCCCAGCTACTTGGGAGGCTGAGGCAGAGAATTGCTTGAACTTGGGAGGTGGAGGTTGCAGTGAGCCAAGATCGTGCCATTGCACTCCAACCTGGGTCAAAGAGCAACACTTTGTCTCAAAACAAACAAAGGTGTATGTGTGTACACACACACACACAAATACATATATATATATTTACATATGTATTTTCAATTTTATGCCACTATTTCTTTTTGAAAGGAGTTCATTTTTTCCCAATTCATTTCAGACTGGAAATCTCAACTTGAATATGTGTATTTGGTATTAAAATTTGAATACTTATATTCAATATTAAAAGAAAAGGGCTATGTGTGTATAGTGTGTATATGTATGTGAATATATATTTTCAATTTAATGTCACTATTTCTTTCTGAAAGGAGTTCATTTTTTTCCCCCGTTCATTTCAGCCTGGGAATCTCAGCTTAAACCCAAAGAGTTGCCTTCTATGCAGGCTCTTTTGGAAGAAGCATCCTCCAGGGACATGCAAATGGTAAGATGCACGTGGTTTTTCCCTGGCTCCCAGCACGGGAGAAGTTGAGGAACACGTGAGGTGGAAATACAGGACCAGAGCCAGGGAGATGTTAGCAGCATGGGTATCTCTTGGAAGGGGAACAGTGTCTGAGTTCCTGTGACTTCTGAATTTGGGCAAACTCTGACTGTTGCTCAAGATTTTTTTTTTTTTTTTTTTTTTTTTGAGACAGAGTCTCGCTCTGTCACCCAGGCTGGAGTGCAGTGGCATGATGTTGGCTAATTTCAGCCTCCACCTCCCGGGATCAAGTGATTCTTCTGCTTCTGCCTCCTGAGTAGTTGGAACTGCAGGCATGCACCACTACGCCTGGCTAATTTTGGTATTTTTTGGTAGAGACAGTGTTTCACTGTGTTGGCCAGGCTGGTCTCAAACTCCTGGCCTCAAGCGATCTGCCTGCCTCAAGATTCTTTTTTTCTAGAAGGTTCCTGAAGGAAACATTTTAATAAATGTGAGTCAGACATTGAGTGTGTGAAATATGACTTCCTCCTTAGCAACTGTCAGAAAAACCCCTCCTGGTAGAGAAGCCCCATTGTGAGTAAGAGGGAGCCCTGTGGTAGAGCTGGCAACACACTCAACTTGACGAACCCCAGCTGTCTAAACAAGGCATGGCTTGAAAATCTTGAGAATATGCTCCTGGTGGGGAGGACCCCTGGGCACTGACACAGATATTGGCGAGCTTCCCACCATCACTCACCTCTTTTTCTGTTTTTTAACAGACAGGGTCTTGCTCTGCCACGCAGGCTGGAATGCAGTAGCATGTTCATGACTCACTGCAGCCTCAAATTCTGGGCTGAAGTGATCCTTCTACCTCAGCCTCCCGAGTACCCGGGACCACAGGCCTGAGTCACCATGTCCAGCTATTTTTTTTCTTTTTCTTTCTTTTTTTTTTCTTAGAGATGGGATCTTGCTGTGTTGCCCAGGATGATCTTGAACTCCTGGCCTCATATGATCCTCCCACCTCAGCCACCCAAGTAGCTGGGACTACAGGTGTGAGCCAGTGGGCCCAGCCATTACTCACCCTTTGTCAGGAGCAAGTTCCACCTGGAGAAGAGGCTCCTGAGGAGTTGAAAGGAGGCAGGGAATGTTTCTGGAGGAGCTGTAACCTGGATTTGGATGAGAGAACTGGCCAGACAGAGGCCGCTTTGATTGGAAGGAATGTGGGAAGGTTGTTGGACATCCTTCTCTTAGGAGACCCGTCTAGATTCCACACTGGAAGGAAGCCCTTTTCAGTGTGGAAAAAGCCTTCCATATGAGCTTGTACATTAACAGTACAGGAGAAAATATACACTGAGTCCCCACCATCCCCTCTTTGGCCCTGAATTCCCTCCCCCTCAAACGACAGGACCTTCCAAAGTTTGGGTTCCCATTCCTGAGTGTTGGTGAAAGTTAGGGTTAGGGTTTGGATAGAAGGAGGCACAGAGCTCAGCTTCACTCCCCAGGTGGGGTCTGTTAGTCCCAGGGTCAGTGAGAACCCCGGGATCCCTCAGTCAGTGACCCTTCCCCTGTGTCATGGATGGGTGTCAGCATCAGAGATGCCCCACCCAGTGGATAGGGTGCAGTGGCCTACGTTTTAGAGACCCACACTCCACTTCTTTGCCAGGGAAGCTTCTGGAACACCGAGAAGCCTCAACCTGTGCAGCCTGGGGTGGGCTGCAGATCAGCCAAAACTCACAACCTGCCTGGGTGCAACAGACCCCTGGGCAGCTGACAGCCCTCCTCACTCCCCAGGCCCTGCTCATTCTTGGTTTACACTCTTGTTTTCGTGGAGAACACCCTCCAGTAGCTCCTTGGGAACAGGTGCTTGGGTTTTGAGACCTTGAGTTCTGAGAATGTCTTATCAGGGCTGCTGGATCGCAGGTTCCTCATCCGATGTGGTGGTTGTGATCAGCCTCATTACAGAACATCCTTTTTCCTTTCTTATCTTTTTAAATAGATATGGGGTCTTGTTCTCTCGCCTAGGCAGGAGTGCACCAGCATGATCGTAGCTCCCTGTAGCTTCGAACTTCTTAGCTCAAGCACTCTTCCTGCCTCAGTCTCCTCCCGAGTAGCTGGGACTACAGGCGTGCACCACCATGTCTAGCTAATTTTAAAAATTGTTTTGGAGAGAAGTCTCACTGTGTTGTGCGGGCTGGCACTGCAGGGCATTCTGTGTGTCACGTAGCCCCCAATGCTTGTTGAATGAAGGGATGAATGGATAAGGTGTTGCAGAAGGCGTCTCCAGGTCCCATCCTCCACCCCCATGTCTCTCTTGCTCAGCAGGTGGACCCCATGTGAAGAAAGGAGAGAGCGAGAGAGAATGAGCCACGAGGGCCCGGTGCCCTCTTCGTTTCTGTGGGCTCTCTCCTTTCAGTACAGGGCTCCAGCGCCCTCCACAGAACTCCACACACAGCCCAGCAAGCCCCTCTGTAATGGGTGCTGAGAGTGGCAGGCATGGGGCTCTTGTTACATCAGAGTCCCAGGAAACAGGCAGTCACAGACTATTCTGAGTGGGCAGAAGAGGTCCACCTATGGACACATATTTAGAGAAGCTGAGGAGTTCATCACTGAAGACATCCAGCCCGTGAGTAGTAGAGGTGGGTTTAGAGCTAGGAGTTGAACCCAGACCTAACCCCAGAGACCACAGTCTCAGCTGCCAGGTTCTGCTGCCTGACAATCATACAACCTGCCCCTGGGGTGATGGTGCTGACCCTTCAGGTAGCCCTTCCAGGCCATGCCAGGCATCATTGCGCCTTGTCACAATCATTGAGACCCTGCACGGTGGCTCTGAGACCTCCCTGTCACATGGGAAAAAGTGCTGATGGCCAGGGACAGAGTGAGTCCCCATGGCCTCCCTCTCTTTTGTCGGCTGGTCCAGCGGAGGGACCAGTGAAGAGGAGGGTGGGAAACTGCTCTTAGAAGAGCCCCAAGGAAGTCAGGCGTGGGGGCTCACCCCAGAATCCCAGCAACTCAGGAGGCCAAGGTGGGAGGACCACTAGAGCTCAGGAGTTTGAAACCAGCCTGGGCAACATAGCAAGAACCCGTCTCTGCAAAACACACAAAAATTAGCCATAGCCAGGTGTGGTGGTGGGTACCTGTAGTTCAGCTACTTGGGAGGCTGAGGCGAGAAAATTGCTTGAACCCAGGAATTCAAGGCTGCAGTGGGCCATGTGTTTGCACCACTGCTCTCCAGCCTGGGTGATGGAGCAGGATTCTGTCTCAAAGAAAAATAAAAAACCCCAAGGGAGGCTGAGGAACAGCCCTTCTTCTGTCCCAGGGCCACCCCACAGCTGCCTCTTCTGTAGACACCCAGCTCTTTGAGGCTGCAGTGTTGCTGCTCTCGTCCTCTGCTGGGTCCCCGGGCCTGCACCAGCAGTGCCCATGTCTCAGTCCGTTCTCACCCTGCTAATAAAGACATATCCAAGACTGGGTCATCTGTAAAGGATAGAGGTTTAATGGACTCACAGTTCAGCATGGCTGGGGAGCCCTCAGGAAACTTACAACATGGTAGCAGGGGAAGGAAACACGTCCTTCACATGGTGGGCAGGAAGGAGAAGTACAGACAAAAGGGGGAAAAGCCCCTTATAAAACCGTCAGATCTTGTGAGAACTCACTCACTATCATGAGAACAGCAGCGTGGGGGTAACCGCTCCCATGATTCAATTATCTCCCACCAGGTCCCTCCCATGACATATGGGGATGATGGGAACTACAATTCAAGATGAGATTGGGGTGGGGACACAGCCAAACCATATCAGCCCGGTACATATTTGTTCGACAAATCGGCAGAACACCTTAAACAGTTTAAGTAGAGTGACCTGTGTCTAAATGATTCTGATGCAAACATTTGTCTTAAAACGTACCTGTGCGATTTTAATTTATGACTCAGAAAGGCCAGTGTCATTGGAAAATTTTGATTACTTGTATTTCTTGGGCGGACACAGGTCCACACAGGGAAGCACCAAGGCCAGCCTGGAGGCAGAAAGGAGCAAGGGGATAGCCCAGGCCAGAGCCTTTCTTGGGGTTTCCACAGGAAAGGTGAGGCTGGGCAGGGTAAACCGCCCAGGATCGGTCAGTTTGAATAATTTTAGTGGACCTTGGTGGGTAGGTGCTGTCCCTGGCTGTTTTAGGGCAGGGGAAATATTGACTGAGATAAGGAGCCGGTGCAATAAGAACTGGTATGGTGTGTGGGCTGTGGGTCACAGGGGAGTTGGAGACAAAGTTGGCTGGCAGTTTGACCCTGGGAATGATGGATGCCCTGTGGACAAGGACAGCATTCCTATTCAGAACCGGTATCTCCTGACCTTTCTTTCTTTTTTGTTTTTTGGGTGACTTAAACAGCGGAAATTTATTTTCTTACCCTTCTGGAGGCCAGAAGCCCAAGATCAAGGTGGCAGCAGGGCTGGGTTCTCCCGAGGCCTCTCTCCTTGGCTTGCGGGTGGCCACCCTCCTGCTGCCTCTTCACACAGCCACCCCTCTGTGCCACACCCTAATGTTCTGTAGTGAAACATCTCATAGACTCTCCAGGGGCTCTGTCCTAACCTCAGGTCTGTCTCTGCATCTGCAGTGTGTTAAATCCTGAAGACCCTCGGTGGCAGCTGGTGCCTGCAGTAGGTTGGGAATAGTTACTAGGTCTGAGGCTACCAGATGCCAGACCCGTGTACCTTGCCTTTTTTGTTTTTTTTTTAAAGACACAGTCTCGCTCTGTCACCTAGGCTGGAGTGTAGTAATGCAATCTCAGCTCACTGCAACTTCTGCCTCCCAGGTTCAAGTGATTCTCGTGCTTCAGCCTCCCGAGCAGCTGGGACTATAGGCGTGCACCACCGCACTTGGCTAATTTTTGTATTTTTAGTAGAGATGGGTGTATCAATCTGTTTTCATGCTACTGATAAAGACATACCCAACGAGACTGGGCAATTTACAAAAGAGAGAGATTTTGTTAGACTTATAGTTCCACGTGGCTGGGGAAGCCTCGCCTCACAATCATGGCAGAAGGCAAGGAGGAGCAAGTCACGTCTTACATGGATGACAGGAACTAAAGAGACCTTGCACAGGAAAACTCCCCTTATAATAACCATCAGATTTCATGAGACTTAGTTATTATCATGAGAACAATCATGGGAAAGGCCTGCCCCCATGATTCAATTACCTCCCACTGGGTCCCTCTCACAACACGTGGGAATTCAAGATGAAATTTTGGTGGGGGCAGAGCCAAACCATATCAATGGGGCTTCGCCATGTTGGCCAGGCTGGTCTTGAACTCCTGGCCTCAAGCAATTCTTCCACCTCAGCCTCCCAAAGTGCTGGGATTATTGGCATGAGCCACCGCACCCAGCCCCATTTGCCTTGACATCTGGCAGCCCTAAGCCCCAAACCAAAGGTCTTTTGGGCCGAGAACAGCTGCAGTGCTACCTCTGTCCTGCTCAGCATCCTCCTGTCTTTTCAGGGGCCGGGGCTGTTCCTGAGGATGCAGCTGGTGCCCTCTATAGAAGCGAAGGAGACACCGTTGACTCAAGAGGACCGGCCAGCTCTCCAGGAGCCACCTTGGTCTCCGGGATGCACGGTAAGCCTGGGAGAGGTTCACTGTGATGGCACCAGGCGCAGTCAGGAAGGCCTGGGGTGTGGGGTGTCTGTAAATTGGGGTAGGGGAGGGAAAGGAGGGCGTCTGGGGCCTGTAGGAGGCCCAGGCTGTGGGCTTGGGGTGTTGCAGTCTGTTTCTGTGTTGAATATACTTGTCCCCAGGGTGATGGCGGGCTCCAGGGTGGGTCCTGGGGGAGGGTCTGGTTGTTGGACTGTGGGCCCTGCCTTTCCTGGTCCAGCCTTTTTTCTTCCTGTCCTTCCACCCCAGTCCCACTGCTTCCATGACCTTGAAACGGATGGGAACTGGCAGGTCCTGTGACCTGAGCAGGCTCAGGGAAGCGAGGACCTCTTGGCTCAGGGTCCTGTGTGTCCTTACCAAGGCAGAGAGAGAATGGGAGAGAGAGACGCTGTAAGGCAAGGGTTGCTAACCCCCAGGCCGTGGACCAGTGCTAGCCCCTAGCCTGTTAGGAACCAGGCTGCAGAGCAGGAGGTGAGCGGCGGGCTAGCATCCATGCCTGATCTCCGCCTCCTGTCGGATCAGCAGCAGCACTGGATTCTCGGGGAAGCGCGAATCCTATTGTGAACTGCCCATGTGAGGGATCTAGGCTGCAGGCTCCTTATGAGAATCTAATACCTGATAATTGAGGTGGAACAGTTTCATGCCAAAACCATACCCCCACCCTGGTTTGTGGAAAAATTGTCTTCCATGAAACTGGTCCCTGGTGCCAAAAAGGTTGGTGACTACTGCTGTAAGGCACATCCTGAGCCCTGCACGAGGAGAAAAGGCCTCCTCCCACTTGTCCCTGCCCTGTTCCCTCACCCAAGGGACCTGCTGCATGTAACCCCCACCCCCCATCCACCACCAAGTCCTGCCAGCGTTATCTCCAAAATGTAACCCACCTCCAGCTGCCCCTCCCGTCCCCGCTGCTGTCCCCCCTGCCCAGAGCCACTGTTAGCTCTCCTGGACTCTAGGTCGGCTCCTGACAGGCGCCTGGGCCCCACCCTGGACACAGAAGCCAGAGCGATCCATTAGAAGTGCAAGTCAGGTCAGACGTGTTTCCTTAGCAAGCAGCTGCCAGCAGAGAAGAGTTCACATCCTACTCCAAGGAGAGGTCTTCCTCCCAGAAAAACTCACTGACTGCCTGCTCCTCATTCACGCAGGTCCACCTCCAAGCTCCATCCTCCCTCTACCCCTCAACCTCCTGGCCATCTACACCCCACTTTTTTCCCAGCTTTTCCCTGACTTCTGGAGCCTCCTTGGAGGGTGCCACCTTCCCCAGCCCCTGCCTGGGCACCCTCTCTCCAGGCCATTTTGGATCACAGTGATTAGCTTTGTATTTAAGGATTGGGTAAATCCTGACAAGGTAAGTGGGTCTATCTGTTCTTTTATTAATATGTTCCCCAAAGCAGGATCAAACATGCACATTCATCGGGGTGAGCAGGTGTGAGTGGACCCCCTCAGCCTCTTGACTCTAATCTGTGACCCCTGTCACTCTGTGCAGGGACTAAAGGCCGCTGTGCAGATTCAGAGGGTGTTGATACCAGTGCCTACACTGGGCCACCCCGACCCGTGGGTGGCCGAGGATTCTGGTGAGTGAGTGCCGCATGGAACACGTGGCCAGAGGGCCCTGCTATCCTTGTGTTCTGTCCAGGAACTTGTATCCCATCCTGCCTACATTTCCTCTGACTGCAGGCACTGCCCTGGCACCGTAGGGAGAGGATGCAGAAAGCTTCTCTCGTTATTTGTGTGTTTAAGCAGGAGGGCACTTCCAGTGACAGAGTTTTCTGTTAAGAAAGAGAGGGTTCACTCAACCGCAGGAAAAGGCCAGACCTCTCTTTGGCAACATGAAATTCTTGACTACACGATAATATTGATTTTTGAAAATTATGATTGAATTTACTAGAAATGGCCTGTGTTTTAACTGGGTTTTTAAAAATGAGGTTCAGGCTGGTTGCAGTGGCTCATGCCTTTAATCCCAGTGCTTTGCAAGGCGTGGGCAGGAGGATTGCTTGAGGCCAGGAGTTCGAGATCAGCCTGGGTAACATAGTGAGACCCCTATTTCTTAAAAAAAAAAAAAAAAAAAAAAAAAAAAAAAAAAAAAAATTAGCCATGGGTGGTGCCTCCTAAGTCCCAGCTACTTGAGAGACTGAGGCAGGAGGATCGCTTGAGCCCAGGAGGTCAAGGCTGATGTGAACTACAATTGCTTTACTGTACTTTGCAGCCTGGGTGACAGAATGAGTCCCTGTCTCTAAAAAAAGAGGTTAAAAGCCACTTCTCCTGAGAAGTGGGGAAGAATTTAATTCCAGAAGACAAATAACATTTTAGCTTTAATGGTAAGGTGTTTGTTTTCTTCCAGTTTGCCTTCTAGTAAGAATAATAAACTTTGTTTCTTAAAAGTGCCATCCACTCTTGTGTCTGGAATCTCTGTTATCTTCTTGACAGGGAACAATTATTAGATCTAGGTCATGTGTTTCTCTTCAGTATATTTTTGGTAAGCCTTCTGGGCTAGGCTCTATTTTGTTACTTCTTCTTCTTCTTCTTTTTTTTCAGTTGAGACAGCATCTCGCTTTGTCACCCAGGCTGGAGTACAGTGGTGCGATCTCGGCTCACTGCAACCTCCGCCTCCCGGGTTCAAGCGATTCTCCTGCCTCAGCCTCCCGAGTAGCTGGGATTACAGGTGTGTGCTACCATGCCCGGCTAATTTTTGTATTTTTAGTAGAGACAAGGTTTTGCCATGTTGGCCAGGCTGGTCTCAAACTCTTGACCTCAAATGATCTGCCTACCTCGGCCTCCCAAAGTGCTGGGACCAGAGGTGTGAGCCACCGTGCCCGGCCTATTGCTTCTTGAAGTGGGTAACACTACCATTGTCGTCTGGTGGTGAGATGGGGACCAGGAAACAGTCACAAAGAAAACACTGACCCCTCTTCCGTGAAGCTCACAGTCCGCTGGGTGGTCAGAGTTTGAAATGAATAACAGAGTCCAGTGGAAGCGTGTTGTACAAGGACTCCATCTCAGGGCACAGGGGAGAGTTCTGGGAAAGGATGGATATTTAAGCTTAGGCCAGGGTTTCTCAACTGCAACACTGCTGATACTGGGGCCTGTTCACTCTCAGTTGTGGGCCGTCCTGTGCATTGTAGGATGTTGAGCAGCATCCCTGGCCTCAACTCACTAGATGCTAGGAGTGCTTTTCCTCTATGAGTTTGCCAGGGCTGCTGTATCAAAGTTCCACCAGCTGGGTGGATTAAACAGCAGAAATATGTTGTCTCACTGCTCTGGAGGCCATAAGCTTGAGATGAAGGTGTTGGCAGGGTTGGTTCCTTTGGAAGCCTCTCCTTGGTGTGTAGATGGCCATCTTGTCTCTGTGTCTTCACATCCTCTTCCCTCTGTACATGCCTTTGTCCAAATGTCATCTTCTTGTGATGGGGTTTGGATTTGTGTCTCCGCCTAAATCTCATGTCAAATTGTAATCTCCAATGTTGGAGGAAGGGCTTGGTGGGAGGTGACTGGATCATGGGGGTGGACTTCCCCTTGCTGTTTTCTCTTGATAGTGAGTGAGTTCTCATGAGATCCGGTTGTTTAAAAGTGTGTAGCACCTCCCGCTTCACTCTCTTCCTCCTGCTCCAGCCATGTAGCACGTGCCTGCTTCCCCTTTGCCTTCTGCCACGATTGTAAGTTTCCTGAGTCCTGCCCAGCCATGCTTCCTATACAACCTGTGGAACTAGGAGCCAAATTAAACCTCTTTTCTTTATAAATTTCCCAGTCTCAGGTAGTTCTTTATAGCAGTGCAAAAGTGGACTAATACATCTTTTAAGTACACCAGTCATATTGGACTAGGGCCCGCCCTACTGACACCATTTTGTTTTTTTTTTTTTGAGACGGAGTCTCGCTCTGTCACCCGGGCTGGAGTGCAGTGGCCAGATCTCAGCTCACTGCAAGCTCCGCCTCCCGGGTTTACGCCATTCTCCTGCCTCAGCCTCCGCAGTAGCTGGGACTACAGGCGCCCGCCACCTCACCCGGCTAGATTTTTTTTTGTATTTTTTTAGTAGAGACGGTGTTTCACCGTGTTAGCCAGGATGGTCTCGATCTCCTGACCTCGTGATCCACCCGTCTCGGCCTCCCAAAGTGCTGGGATTACAGGCTTGAGCCACCGCGCCCGGCCTACTGACACCATTTTAATTTAATTATCTCTAAAGACTCTATGTTCAAATATGGTTACCAGGGGTGAGATAAGATACCAGGGATTAAGACTTCAAGATGTGAATTTTTGGGGTAATACACTTCAGCTTATAACATCCACATACCCCCTAGTCATGAAAAGCTAAAATGTCTCTAGATGCTACAGACTGAATTGTGCTTCCCCTCCCCAAAGTTCGTGTTGAAGCCCTAGTGTCTCCCCTGAAGGTGCCATGGGAGATGGAGCCTCTAAGGAGGTGATAAAGGTTAAATAAGGTCATAAGGGTGAAACCCTGAACCAACAGAACTCATGCCCTTACAAAAAGAGGAAGAGACACCAGAGCTCGCTCTCGCCCATGTGAAGACACAGCCAGAAGGCAGCTGTCTGCAAGCCAGGAAGAGAGCCCTCACCAGAAACCAACCATGCTGGCATCTTGATCTCAAACTTCCAGCATCCAGAACTGTTAGCAGCAAATTTCTGTTAAGTCACCTAGTGCATCGTATTTTGGAATGACAGCTCGACACCAAATGTACCCTGGGGGACCAACCCTGACCTAGACCATGATAAATACTATAACATTTAGCTTGGTCAGGTGTTGGGCTATTGGGAGGTTCGGAGAGAGGATAACAGGCTTAGGAGTAACATTGATAAAATTCCCCATGGAGCAAAGAACCGGTTGCATCCAGGGCCCATGGAAGATGCTGTGAAGGGAAGAGGGAGAAGTGGAGAGAGAGTGGTGTGAGCTGATTGAAGAAGAAGCAGGTTCCAGATTGTTCAGGGCTTGGAAGTGCAGGACAAGAACCTTGACCCATGTTCTAAGCCCACTGGGAGCCAGTGATGTGTTTAGGTGAGTGGTGCAATGCACCTGTGATTTTTTTTTTTTTCTTTTTCTTTTTTTTTGAGATGGAGTCTCACTCTGTCACCCAGGCTGGAGTGCAGTGGTGCAATCTCGGCTCACTGCAAGCTCTGCCTCCGGGGTTCACGCCGTTCTCCTGCCTCAGCCTCCCGAGTAGCTGGGACTACAGGCGCCCACCACCATGCCCGGCTAATTTTTTGTATTTTTAGTAGAGACGGGGTTTCACCGTGTTAGCCAGGATGTTCTTGATCTCCTGATCTCGTGATCCGCCTGCCTCGGCCTCCCCAAGTGCTGGGATTACAGGCGAGAGCTACCGCGCCCGGCCTTGCAACTGTGATTTTAACAGAACCCCACCCCCCAGCACCTGTGAGGAGTGTGGGCTCAGCGAGGAAAGCAGTGGTAGGTGGAGGCTGTTAGGAGTAAAGTGGTGCTGGTCTAGACTTGGGGTTGAGTGTGGAGGAGGTGTGCTGGGTTCCCCCAAGACCACTCCAGGCTCGGTGATCCACTAGGAGGACTCACAGGAGATGTCGTACTCATGGCTATGATTTATTACCGCAAGTGAATATTAAGCAGAATCAACAAAGGGGGTGCCGGGCACGGTGGCTCACGCCTAATCCCAGCACTTTGGGAGGCCGAGGTGGGCGGATCGCTTGAGGCCAGGGGTTGGAGACTGGCCTGGCCAACATGGCAAAACCCCATCTCTACCAAAAATACAAAAATTAGCCGAGCATGGTGGTGAGGCAGGAGAATCGCTTGAACCGGAGAGGAGGAGGTTGCAGTAAGACTCTGTCTCAAAAAAAAAAAAAAAAAAAGAAAAAGAAAAAGAAGAAGCAAAAGGAAGCCCAGAGGAAACCAGACCCAGGCTTCCAGAGTCCTCTCCGAGCACAGTCGCACAGGATAGACTTAATTCCTCTATCGCCAAGTTGTGCCAGCATCACGTGCGATGTTGTCTACTAGCAAAGCTTATTAGAGACTGAGCGCACACCGTTTTCACTGGCCAAGTAGGCTGACTTGAGGTACAGCTCAGAATGTGCCTGTCTTAGTTGGTGCGTGTTGCTGTAAGGGAATACCAGAGTCTGGGTGATTTATAAAGAAAAGAAGGATAGGCGCAGTGGCTCATGCTTGGAATCCCAGCACTTTGGGAGGCCAAGGTGGGCCGATCACTTGAGGTCAGGAGCCTGGCCAACATGGTGAAACCATGTCCCTACTAAAAATACAAAAATTAGCCAGGCATGGTGGCGTGTGCCTATAATCCCAGCTACTTGGGAGGCTGGGGTGGGAGGATCACTTGAGCCTGGGAGGCAGAGGTTGCAGTGAGCTGAGATTGCACCACTGCACCCCAGCCTGGGTGACAGAGTGAGACCCTGTTTGAAAAAAAAAGAAGTATATTTGACTCACGGTTCTGCAGGCTGTACCAGAAGCATGGCACCCACATCTGCTCCTGGAGAGGGCCTCAGGCTGCTTCCACTTATGGCAGAAGGGGAAGGGGAGCCAATGTGTCGAGATCACATGGTGAGGGAGGAAGCAGGAGCAGGGGTGGTGGGGAGGGTAGGGAAGGGGGAAGGTGCCAGGCTCTTTTTAACAACCAGCTCCCTTGGGAAGTAACAGAAGCGTACTCATTCTCTCCATGGGGGAGCATTAATCAATTCTTGAGGGGTCTGCCCCCAAATCCCGCCTCCGACACTGGGGATTAACATTTCAGTGTGAGTTTTGGAGGAAACAGTCCCTGAATTCCAGACTTTCAGAAGGAAAGTAGGTGTTCAACATAAACCTCATTGTTTGTACAAGTGGTTTAAGTGGAGGAGTTTCTCTTGTCAGTTAGGGGGGTGGGAACCTTCCTGAAATCCAAGTTCTCAGACTCCACCCAAGGGCTAACCTTGTAAACACATCTCACTAAGGAGTCCATCCAGGCCTGGTGGGTTAACTCCTTTCTGCACAGTAGGGAAGTGAGGAATGATTTAAAACACATAGAGGCCAGGCGTGGTTGCTCATGCCTGTAATCCCAGCACTTTGGGAGGCTGAGGTGGGAGGGAGGACTTCTTGAGGCCAGGAGTTCGAGACCAGCCTGGGCAACAGAGCAAGACCCCCATCTCTACAAAATAAGAACATTAGCCAGGCATGGTTGTGTGCACCTGTGGTCTCGCTGCTCAGGAGGCCGAGGAGGGAGAATCACTTGAGCCCAGGAATTCAAGGCTGCAGTGAGCTAGTCCAGCCTGGGTGACAGAGCAAGACCCTGTCTCAAAAAATGTATAGTAATAATGCATATAAAACATTTATATTGAGGAGGTTGAGTTAATTTGGTGGTTCATATATTCATTTACCAATGACATGGAGCACTTTTGTGCCAAGTAGGGTATCGGGAACAGGGTGGTAAAAGCACCCAGGCTTATTCTTACAAAGCTTCCAATCCAGTGAGGATGACAGAAAATAAACACCCATGGCTGCAATACATAGCTGGTTACAGCTGGGAAAGGGCTGCGAAGAAAGGGAAAGGGTCGTATTGGAGAAAAGGAGAGAAGGGGCTCTTTCTACAGAGGAGGAGACCTCAGGATGGGGCACTCTGAGGGGGGACATTTCAGTGGATCCAAAAAGAAAAGCCTCGACGTAGGTGTTAGCTGTAGCGGGGTGGGTGGGAGAGGGGCTTGGGGGTGAGTCCTGCCATGTGGAGATGTCATCACTATGTATTCTGATTAGTTGCTGGGATCTGTAGAGTGTCAGAGAGGGGTGAGATTTCTGATCAAAGACAGGGACAGCACTTCCTGAGATCGAGGACATGGTGGAGGACGGTGATGAGTTTTATTTATTTATTTTTTAAGACATAGTCTTGCTCCGTTGACCAGGCTGGAGTGCAGTGGTGCAATCTTGGCTCACTGCAACCTCCGCCTCCTGGGTTCAAGTGATTCTTGTGCCTCAGCCTCCTGAGTGGCTGGGACTACAGATGTGTGCCACCACACCCAGATAATTTTTATATTTCTAGTAGAGATGGGGTTTCGCCATATTGGCCAGGCTAGTCTCCTGACCTCGAGTGATACACTGGCCTCAGCCTCCCAAAATGCTGGGATTACAGGTGTGAGCCACTGCACCTGACCTAGTTTTTTTTTTTTTTTTTTTTTTTTTAATAACAGAAATTTCTCTTTCATAGTTTAGGATACCAGAAGTCTGAAATTAAGGTTTCGACATGGGTGTGCTTCCTGTAATGGCTCTGGGGGAGGATCCTGCCTCCTGTCTTCTAACGGTGGCCTGCAGCCCTTGGTGCTCCTTGGCTTGTGGACGCAGCCCTCCCATCTTTGCCTGTGTTGCCTCATGGCCGTCTCCCCTCTGTGTCTCTGTTTCTGTCTCTTCTCTTAGGAGAACCATCGTATTGGATTAAGGGCCTGCCCTACTCTCGTATCATCTCAACTCATTACATCTGTAACAATCCTATTTCCAAATAAGGTCACATTTTGAAATACTAGGGGTTAGGGCTTCCCATTTTTTGGGGGGACACAATTCAAGCCATAGCAGTCTGTTCTCTAGTCCCCCCAAATTCATGTCCTTCCCACATGCAAAATACACTCACGTGATCCCGACATTCCCAAAGTTTTAATCCATTCCAGCATCAACTCTAAGTGCAAAATCTCATCTAAGCACCATCAACTCAAAATCTCATCTCATCTGATGAGAATCCCACAACTCATGATGTCAGTCATCTACAGCAGGTATGAGGGAGACTCAGAGCGTGGTCCATTGTGGGGCCAAATTCCTCTCCATCTGCGAACCTGTGAGAAATCAGAAAGCAAGGGATCCGCTTCCAAGATCCAGTGATGGGGCAAGCATAGGATAGACATTCCCATTTCAAAAGGAGAAACTGGAAGGGAAAAAGGGGTCATGGGTCCTGAGCAAGTTTAAAACCCATCAGGGCAAATGCTAGGAGGTTTCCAGGCCTGCAGCAAATCCTCTGTGGTTGGAAGCTCTGACCTCTGGACCTCATTTTGGGTACATTCTATTCCTGTTCCCTTAGATGGGCAGAAAGATTTGAGCCAATGGTTGGATGCATGATCTGGTGTTCAGATGTGAGAGTCAGCCTAGAGATCTGGGCTTCATCATGAAGGTGTGGGAACTGACACCCAGAGAATGGGTGAGGCTGCACGGCAAGGCAGAGAGAGTTGAGAGAGACACGAAGAGGAGGGCCTGTAACCTGTGGGTGCCGGCAACATGTTGGAGGAGAAGCTCTTACAAGAAAGAGGAGGCTGGGGTTGTGATCACCGATCACAGGCTGGGTGGACTGTAAGAAGGAGGGATTGGCTAGGTGCAGTGGCTTGCAGCTATAATCCTGGCTACTCAGGAGGCTGAGGTGGGAGGATCGCTTGAGGCCAGGAATTCAAGGCTAGCCTGGGCAACATAGTGAGACCCCCATCTCTAAAAAAATTTTTTAAAAATTAACTGGGTGTGGTGGCACACACGTGTAGTCTTAGCTACTTGGGAGGCTGAAGTGGGAGGATCACTTGGGTCCAGGAGTTTGAGGCTGCAGTGAGCTATGATTGTGCCACTGCACTCCAGCCTGGGTGACAGAGCAAGACTCTGGTTCAAAACAACAACAGGAGCAACAACAACAACAACAGCAAACCCAGGAGAGATTGGATGATGAACACACATCAGTGGGATTTCCCAGCACGGATGGAGGTCACCGGTGATTCCAGGGTGGTGCCAGCCCTTGGAACGGTGGCAATGAGAAGCAAGTAGGAGGGGAGGAAGTGGGCACGGAGGGTAGATAGCCCACGATAGGAAATGAAGAGATAGAGGTAGCCCAGGGGAAAAGTGGGGTGTTATGGCTTGACTTGTACCCCTCCAAAAAGACAGGCTGAAGTCCTAACCCTGTGAATGTGGCCTTATTGGAAATAGGGTCTTCGCAGCTGTAACCAAGTTAGAAGGTCACAAGGGTGGCCCCCAATGCATCATGACTGTGTCCTTACGAGAACATGAGGAAGACGCTGTGTGAAGACAGACACAGGGAGGGGACCGTGTGACGGGGGAGGCAGACACTGGAGTGATGCATTCACAAGCCAAGGAGCCCCAAGCATCGATGGCCACCACCAGAAGCCAGGGAGAGGCAAGGAAGGACTCTTCTCAGAGTGTCAGAGGAGGCTCAGAGTGTCAGAGGAGGCGTGGCCCCGCTGAGCTTAGTTTTGGACTCCTGGTCTCTAAAACTGTGAGAGGATGCATTTCTGTGGTTTTAAGCCACTCAGTTTGATACTTTGTTATGGCAGCTGCAGAAAACATATGGGGTCAGGGATTGGGTGTGGGTCAGGTTTAAAAAGTGAAGGGAAAGGTCCCATCGGGAGGGAGAGGTGAGGATGCAGGGGACGAGGGATGATCTGGGAGTTGCTTGCTTGTCTGTCATAGGCCAGAAGGAGGATGCCTGGTGCAGAGGGAGGAGTGGTGTTGATTTGACGGCAGGTGGGAAGGAAGTTTCCTTTTAAGGCAGACCTGCAGGTTGGTTGTGGTTTATCTGCCCTCTACTTGTGGTAAGTCCTGGAGCACCACTAGCCCTGCAGTGTAGGGGGGCAGAGGAAGGGGCCAGGCAGCTGGGGAGGAAGAGCTGTCCCAAGGCTGAGTCAGGGGACAGTGGCGGGTGCTGCAGGAACTTTGGAGTCTCCCGGTGAATTATTGAGTCTATAGCTCTTGGGATATGGAATGAAGGGATGTGTGTGTGTGTGTGCGCGTGTGTCTGCGTGCATGTCTATAAGTGTCTTTGTGTGTATGCTGGTCTGTGTGTATATGTTATATATATGCACAGGTGCATGTGGTATGTAACTGCATGTATATGTGTGCATGTCTGTGTGTATGTGTGTGTATGTGATTGCATACATGTGCAGGAGCTTGCAGATATGTGTCTACATGCGTGTGTCCCTGTGAGTGTGGGCATGTGTGTGTGTGCAGATGTGATCACTCACAGCCAGGGTGGACAGCCTTGGGGCCTGTGAGTGTGCCCAGTAGGCCAGGCACCAACCCTCACACCTCCTCCCTTCTCCCCTAGCTGTGCCTGCACGGGACCCTGCCTGGCTTCAGGAGGACAGAGTAGAGGAAGAAGCTATGGCTCCTGGGCTGCCAACCGCACGTTCACAGGTAGGTAAGAACTTCTTGTTCTAAAAGAACACTGCTGTGCTCAAAGACTGGACTCGCCCTCTTCCTGTGACCTGCCTGGATCATTTCATGGGGTTGGTCTCTGTGCTTCAGGGACTGGGCCTCTTGCAGTGGGTGGCAGCAGGGGAGCATGGGCCATGATCCCACCACCTCGTTCAGACCCTCCCCAGGCTGCTGAGCACCAGGAGGGAAAACAAAGCAAGGATGTGAGCCGCCCTCATTTTGTGGTCTTCATGGTCTCACTGAACAATGAGTTGAGTCATTTTGCAGGTAGTTCCCTCTTGCCTGTACCATGCTCAGGTCTGCTGGACCCTGGGGCTAGAAGGGGGACAAATCTGCAAGAGCTTCCTGCTCCTTGTCAATAGATAAGTCCTGTCCTGAGGTCCAGGACTCGCAACATTAGTTATTGCCTCTTGCTGTTCTTACTTAAGGAGTGGAGTGTAGAGAGAGGAGTTGTAGTTCAGAGTCCTGAGCCCACGGGCAGATTCTGGGGGATCTCAGAACCCTGTCTGAAAGTCCTCTGCGTGGGGTTTCCCTTCCCCAGGCCTGCCCGCCTCCAGCATCCTCTGGCATACTGGTGGGGGTGGTCCCTGGCTGAGCTGGGATGGATGTATGTTTTAGGAACCAGTCACCTTTGCAGATGTGGCTGTGGTGTTCACCCCAGAAGAATGGGTGTTTCTGGACTCTACTCAGAGGAGCCTGTATAGAGATGTGATGCTGGAGAACTATAGGAACCTGGCCTCTGTGGGTAAGGCGACTTCATCTTTTCTTTCCTTTTTTTCTTTTTTTTCCTGAGACAGTGTCTTGCTCTGTTGCCCAGGCTGGAGTGTGATGGCGTGACCTTGGCTCACTGTAACCTTTGGCTCACTGCAACCTCTACTTCCTGGGCTCAGATGATCCTCACACCCCAGCCTCCTGAGTAGTTGGGACCACAGGCGTGTGTCATCACATCTGGCTAACTTTTGTACTTTTTTTGTAGAGATGGGGTTTTGCCATGTTGCCCAGACTGGTCTCGAACTTCTGGGCTCAAGCGATCCACCTGCTTCAGCCTCCCAAAGTGCTGGGATTACAGATATGAGCCCCTGCACCCAGCCAAGGCTTTGTCTTTTCATCACATGCTTATGCAGCAACCATAAGCTCCAGAAATTGTGCAAGTCTCGGAAACCTAGAGGTGGAAAAACAGATAATTCCCACCTTCATGAGCTTCCAGTCTACTGCCCTTTCTGTGGAATGAAGATCTTTTTACTGCTCTCTCTCTCCGTGATTAAAAGCTTTTGGGCTTCTCAAATGTATTCCCTTGGTTTTGTAGACCAGAGAGCCTCAGTGCCCTCTGGGACCCAGTGAGAGAACTTGTATTTAGTTCCTCAGTGAAAAAGTTTGGCTGTGTCCATCAGAATTTAGACACGTGCATTTTGCCCCTCCCATCTCTAGAGCCCTTAGAGACTTGAGAATATCAGCCCTGGTGTCAGGGCATGGCACAGTCCTCCCACAACATGCGTTGTTTCTCTCATGAGCAGCTGATCAACTGTGCAAACCCACTGCCTTGTCTTATTTGGAACAAAGAGGAGAGCAGTGGACCACTGACAGGGGCATCCTCTCAGACACTTGTGCAGGTGAGCCCAGGCAGATCAGGTGAGCATCAGCTCTGGTCAGTAAGGGAGTGTCCAGTTTGGAAACTGTCAATCAGGGCAATTTATTCATACGCTTGACCGAGAAGCCTGTTTGGTTGAGCTCCCTTATTAAATGCCACCTTCTTTCCTTTTTCCCTTTCCTTTTTAATCTCTAAAACTTTACATTAATCTCCTAGAAAGATTTGTCCTACTTTCTCTTCATAGTTAATATTTCCATGTGTTTATCCATTTCCTCCCCACTGTACATTCTTGCTAATATTTTTCCTCAACATTAGTCATAATCTTCATATATTTCCTTCCCATGTTCGTCTGATTACATAACTTCTCACCTAGCCAAACACCTTAAAATTTTCCTTAACTCTTAGATGTGTTCCTTCTCATTGCAATTTCTTCCCGTATTTAGGATGAGTATTTGAAAAAAAAAAAGTCCACATGTGCATTGCTTACTTTTAGGTCACCTTAATCCCACAGTTTCTTTCTCTCTGTGTTTAACTTTTTCTTCCCTAATTTATTTCAGAGCCTCAACTTCAACCCCAAGAGGCAATTCCTAGCCAAGATCCTTTTACGGAGATTCTGTCCATTGATGTGAAAGGGGTAAGGCTCACCAGGGATTATTTGTGGTTCTCTATAGTAGGATGAGTCTGGGGTTACTGTAAGTTAGAAAAGCAGCCCAAGAGCCAAGAGAGATTCAAGGCAGGAAGTGCTTACCCAGGAGGAAGCAGTTTCTTGGGAGAGAGTCCGTGAATGTCATGGATTGGTGGAAAACTAAACGTAGATCATGTTCTTACAAGTAAGCATTTTCACAGATATGACACAGATACTAAGTGTTTAAGACTTACTTTAGCCTTGCACAAATTGGAAAAATTCTGCATCTAAGAAACCCCATGAAAATAAAGAAAAGATAACTCTTTGCAACAGAGTATCCACCCTATTCACTTGAGGGAACTCTGGGTAGAAATGGTATGGACTCCGTAAACAGTAAAAGTATTAGATGTAGAACTGTCTTTTTCTTACATTCATTTCACATAGGGGAGAATGTCTGTGAATCTAATAAGGCCTTTGGTCTTCACATTTTCCTTCATCGACAGGAGCAACCTCAGCCTGGAGAAAAACTCTATAAATATAATGAACTTGAGAAACCTTTTAATAGCATCGAACCACTTTTCCAGTACCAGAAAATTCATGCTGGAGAGGTGTCCTATGAATGTCAAGAGAGTAGAAATTCCTTCTTCCAGAGCACCCATCTAATCGTGCCTGAGAAATCCGTAGTGGGGATAAAACCTATGCATGTAACAAATGTGAAAAATCCTTCAGATACAGCTCTGACCTTATCAGGCATGAGAAGACTCATACTGCAGAGAAGTGCTTTGACTGTCAAGAATGTGGGCAAGCCTTCAAATATTCCTCGAATCTCCGGCGACACATGAGAACCCATACTGGAGAGAAGCCATTTGAATGTAGTCAGTGTGGGAAAACCTTCACAAGGAACTTTAACCTGATTTTGCACCAGAGAAACCACACAGGAGAGAAGCCCTATGAGTGTAAAGATTGTGGGAAAGCCTTCAATCAGCCATCATCCCTTAGGAGCCACGTGAGAACTCACACTGGAGAGAAGCCCTTTGAATGCAGCCAGTGTGGGAAAGCCTTCAGGGAACACTCTTCACTGAAGACACATCTGCGAACCCATACCAGAGAGAAACCATACGAATGCAACCAGTGTGGCAAGCCCTTCCGGACGAGCACTCATCTGAACGTGCACAAGAGGATACACACAGGGGAGAAACTGTATGAGTGCGGGACTTGCGGTCAGGTCTTGAGTCGTCTTTCAACCCTAAAGAGTCACATGCGAACTCACACTGGAGAGAAGCCCTATGTGTGCCAGGAATGTGGGCGAGCCTTCAGTGAGCCCTCATCCCTCAGGAAACATGCAAGGACTCACAGTGGCAAGAAGCCCTATGCATGCCAGGAATGTGGGCGAGCCTTTGGTCAGTCTTCACATCTTATTGTACATGTGAGAACACACAGTGCTGGGAGACCCTATCAATGTAATCAGTGTGAGAAAGCCTTCAGGCACAGCTCCTCACTCACTGTACACAAAAGAACCCACATGGGAAGAGAGAACATTAGGAATGGTAGCCTGCCTTTAGCCATGTCTCATCCATACTGTGGGCCCCTTGCTAATTAACTTCCATTTTGTAAAAATATAAACACATGGGGCTATGACTTTCCCTCATAATACTCCTTTAGCTGCATCTCATGTTTCAATGTATAATATTTTCATTTTGGTTTGATTGTAAGTGTTGTCTTAACCTCCATTATCATTTATTCTTTGACCCATCTATTATTTGGAATTAGATTTTTCAAAACTAATACGTGGATATATTTTCATAGAGGTATAATGACTTACAGTGAAATGCATACATCTGAAGTATACAGTTGGATGAATTTGACAGATGCATACATGCATGTAACCAATACTCCATTCCAGATACAGAATATTTCTATCTTTCTGGAAGGTTCCTGCATCTTATATGGCTATTTCTTAGTTGCCTTGTTGTTGGTGGTTTCTAATTTAATTACATGGTGAGAAGAGTATGTGGCCTCTTTGTTATTGAGTCATAGGTATTTGCTGAGATTTGCTGTTAGGTCTGGTGTGGCTTACTCTTCTAGCTGCCAGCCAAAATTGCCCCTTCCTCCTTAGAAAAGAACCTGGGTTTTCTGTTCAGATTGGTGGCATGCACTATTTAAAAGCTTCCATCGCCTGGCCGGACACAGTGGCTCATGCCTGTAATCCCAGGCTGAGGCAGGGGGATCACCTGAGGTCAGGAGTTCGAGACCAGCCTGGCCAACATGGTGAAACCCCCTCTCTACTAAAAATACAAAAATTAGCTGGGTTTGGTGGCATGCATCTGTAATCCCAGCTACTTGGGAGGTTGAGGCAGGAGAATTGCTTGAACCCAGGAGGCAGAAGTTGCAGTGAGCCAAGATTACACTACTGCACTCCAGTCTGGGCAACAGAGTGAGACTCTGCCTCAAAAAAATAATTAAAAAAAAGCTTCCATCTCCCAGCCCTTCTTGCAAGCAAGGGCAGGCCATTTCTTCTGGTCCTGGCTAGGATGAATGTGAGAAGTCACTGGATGTGACTCTGGGGAAGATGTTGTGTTCAGGGATAGTTTCATGCAGCCACATCTCTCCACTTCTTGCCTTTTGGACAAGGAGACATGATGTCTAGAGCTAGAGGAGCCCTCCTGTGACCATAAGGGTAAAAGCCACAGGCTAAGAGTGTGGCTGGAAGTCACATCCATCTTGCTTCTGTAATCTAAAAAATATTTAGGATATATTTAATAGAATTGGCATATTTATGTGATTGCAGCAGCCCTGGACTATTTGTTTCTGGATGTCCCATACATGAAAAATAGGCACTTCTTACTGGTAGAAGATGGTTTTGTTTGTTTGTTTGTTTTGTTTTTTTTGTTTTTGTTTTTGGTGGGAGGTTTATTTCAGCTGAATATAATTCCTAACTGATGCACTTAGTATATGTCAGTTTTTATGTATGCTTCATGGATGGTTGAAATCAATGTATTGTATTCTGCAAATGTCTGCTAGATCAAGCATATGTGTTTAAAAGCCATCTACACGTTTATAAATACTGATCTGTGATCTAGCATTTATTAAGAGAGGTATGTTAAACTTTCCACCGTGATTATGTATTGCTGAACACTCTTTGTCCATTCTGTCACTTTTTAAATTTATGTATATACATACATATATATGTTTTGAAGCAATGAAATTAAATATAGATACATTTTTTACATTTCCAACAAATTGTTACTTTTATTCTTATAAAGTGGTCATCCTTTTCCCTATTACTGAACATTCAACCATTCATCATAATGATAGTAAATACTTATTTAGAGTTTACTATTAATAGATAGTAGCCACTGCCTGAAGCTTCGCATCTTTTAATTTAGTCCTCATACTGACACTTCGAGGTATGTGCTGTTATCATCCCCAATTCACAGATGAGGAAGCTGAGGCCCGGCAAATTAAGGTGGGCTATCAGGGTTGTCTGGGGGGCATGTGACAGGCCTGACTCTCTCTACAGTGGCAGAGCCAGGGGACTAGTCTCCATTTTTACTTGTTCTTTTTTTTTTGGTTTTAAAGTTCTGTTAGGTATAACTTACATAAACGTTAATAAATCTTAGGGTACACCTTGGTGAATTTTGCATATGTCTATACCCACCACAGGCCCCTTCAAAATAGTTTATCATCCCAGAAATTTCCCTTGGGCCCCACCTCATCCTCAAAGGTTACCACTATTCTGACTTCTATCACCATAGATTTGTTTTTCCTGTTCATGTAAATGGAACCATAAACAGCCTTCTTGTGTCTGTTTTTTTCACTTAATATAGTGTCACTGAGATTTATCTATGTTGTATTATCAGTAGTTTATGCTTTTTAATTGCCGTGTGATAGTCTATAGTCTGAATATACCACAATTTAAAGATTCTATTCTGTTTATGAACATTTGAGTTCTGTCCTCCAGGTTCATCCATGTTATCACAAATGACAGAATTTTCTTCCTCATTAAGGCTGAATAGTATTCCATTGTGTAGATATACCACATTTTCTTTATCCATTCATCCACTGATGGGCAGTTAGGTTGATTCCATATTTTGGCTATTGTGAATAATCCTGCAGGTTTTATTTTTATGAATAAAGCTGCTGTGAATGTTCTTGTTAAGTGTACATAGGTATTCATTTCTCGAGTATAAATGTAGGAATGGAATTGCTGGATTTTGGAGGAAACCTATCTTTAGCTTTAGTAGATCTTGCCAGACAGTTTTTCAATGTAGTTGAAACCATTTATACCTAAACCTACATCAATGAATGAAAGTTTTATTGCTTCACATCCTTGGCAACACATGGTACTGTCACTCAAATTAATTTGAGCTACATTAGTGTGTATGCAGCAGTTTCTTAGGTTTAATTTGCATATTCTTTTTTTTTTTTTTTTTTTTTTTTTTGAGACGGAGTCTCGCTCTGTCTCCCGGGCTGAGTGCAGTGGCCGGATCTCAGCTCACTGCAAGCTCCGCCTCCCGGGTTTACGCCATTCTCCTGCCTCAGCCTCCCGAGTAGCTGGGACTACAGGCGCCCGCCACCTCGCCCGGCTAGTTTTTTGTATTTTTTAGTAGAGACGGGGTTTCACCGGGTTAGCCAGGATGGTCTTGATCTCCTGACCTCGTGATCCGCCCGTCTCGGCCTCCCAAAGTGCTGGGATTACAGGCTTGAGCCACCGCGCCCGGCCAATTTGCATATTCTTGATGAGTAATGATACAGTGGTAGATGGTTGCCACAATGACTTCTTCTGTCCCTCTATGTATATCTCTTTTCCATGTGACTTTGCAGCTCCTCCTATCAAGAGGTGGAGTTTATTTCTCCACACCTTGAAGATGAGCTTGGTCATGTGACTTTCCTTGGCCAATGGAACATTGACAAACATGACAGAAGCAGAGGCTGGAAGAACACACATTGGGATTTTCCTTCTTAGTTGTGACCATTTGTATGTCATCTGTGGAAAAATGTCTAAGTCCTTTGCCCATTTTTAAATAAGTTTTTTTTTGTTGTTGAGTTGTAGAAGTTCTTTATATATTCTGAATATTAACCCCTTATCAGATATATGATTTGCAAATATTTTCTCCATTCTAGGGGTTACCTTTTTACTCTATTAATTGTATCTTTTGATATGCAGAAGTTTAAAATTTTGATGTAGTCCAACTTATAGATATTTTTTGTTTTCTTTGGATGTCATATCCAAAAAATCATTGCTAAATCTAATGTCGTGAGGCTTTCCCCCTATGTTTCTTCTAAGAGTCTTATTGTTTCAGCTCTTGCATTTAGGTCTTTGATGTATTATGAGTTAATTTTTGTTTGTTTGTTTTTGTTTTTTTGAGACGGAGTCTTGCTGTGTTGCCCAGGCTGGAGTGCAATGGTGCAATCTTGGCTCACCGCAACCTCCGCCTCCCTGGTTCAAGCGATTCTCCTGTCTCAGCCTCCTGAGTAGCTGGGACTACAAGCGTGTGCCACCACACCTGGCTAATTTTTTGTATTTTTTAGTAGAGACGGGATTTCACCGTGTTAGCCAGGATGGTCTTGATCTCCTGACCTCATGATCTGCCCGCCTCAGCCTCCCAAAGTGCTGGAATTACCGGTGTGAGCCACCGCACCAGGCTGAGTTAATGTTTATATATGGTATAAGAAAAGAGTCCAACTTCATTCTTTTGCATGTGCATATCCAGTTTTCCCAGCACCATTTATTGAAGACTGCCCTTTCCCCATTGAATGATGTTGGCGCCCTTATCAAAATTCATTTGGCTGTATATATGAGGTTTTATTTCTGGGCTCCCTACTCGATTCCATTGGTCTATATATCTGTCTTTATGCCATTACCGTGTTGTGTTGATTCCTGTAGTTTTACAATAAATTTTGAAATAAGCAAGTGTGGTGTGAGACCTCCAACTCTGTTCTTTTCAAGTTGGTTTTGACTTCTTGGTTTGGTATTCTTGAGATTTCATATGAGTTTTAGGATGGATATTTTTCTGTTTCTGCAAAAAAATTAAGTCATTCAGCCCATGAACATAGTATGTCTATTTGTTTGTGTCTCTTTTAAGTTCTTTCAGCAATGATTTTTAGCTTTCAGTGTACGGGTTCTTCATCTCGTTGGTTAAGTTAATTCCAAAGTATTTTATTGTTTTTGATGCTATTGTAAATGGATTTGTTTTCTCAATTTCGTTTTTGGGTTGTTCATTGTTCGTGCATGGAAATGCAACTGATTTTTGTTGTTGTTGATCACACTTCTTTTGAAACCCATATTATGAAGTGTCACTACTCTCCTTGGTCCAAGTTAAAATGCTTTCCTGGATCCAAATGGCATTTCTTTTGTGGGGAATTATCAACAGTAAAGATCTAGGTTGATCAAAACTCAGTCTGAAAAATCACCAGCAGGAGAGGGCAGAGATATCCATGGGATGGAGATGAAATAGCCTTTGTTATTATGGGTGTATTATGGGCCTCTTTTCTCATCCAATCCAGGATGCTGACATTCAAGGTGACAGATCAGCTGTTCATCTTGGGCTGCACCTGGTGTTTGGGCATTCTGCAGGTGGGCCCAGCTGCTGTTGCCTATCTCTTCACCATCATCAACACCCTGCAGGTGTCTTCATCTGCCTGGTGTACTGCCTTTTCAGTAAACAGGTGCCACTGTCTAGGTCCCGCCCAAGACTCTTCTTGTCCTTGCCTTTCTTAATGAGCTGACCCAGAAGATGCTTTGTCTCTAGCAGGTCTGGGGACAAAACAAGAAATGGTTCAAAAAGATCAGGATGAGAAGAGCTGGGTCTGAGAAATACACACTCTCTAGAAGGGCTGTGTCTGATGCCTTCAAACCTAGCACAGTAAGATCATACATTGCTCTTCCCCACATAAGTTCTCTTATTGATTCACTTGGGGAGCACATGCTTATAACACTAGTAACCTGGTCCACAGTGGGTGATGTTCTAGGTTGGCTCACATGAGGATGGCTCACACTTGGTTTATTGGATGACATTTTCTCCATTAAAAAGTTTGTTTGGCCAGGCGCGGTGGCTCACGCCTGTAATCCCAGCACTTTGGGAGGCCGAGACGGGCGGATCACGAGGTCAGGAGATTGAGACCATCCTGGCTAACACGGTGAAACCCCGTCTCTACTAAAATACAAAAAAATTAGCTGGGCGTGGTGGCGGGCGCCTGTAGTCCCAGCTACTCGGGGAGGCTGAGGCAGGAGAACAGCTCGAACCTGGGAGGCGGAGCCTGCAGTGAGCCGAGATCGCGCCACTGCACTCCAGCCTGGGCGACAGAGCGAGACTCCGTCTCAAAAAAAAAAAAAAAAAAGTTTGTTTAAGCTGGGCACAGTGGCTCATACCTGTAATCCCAGCACTTTGGGAGGCTGAGGCAGGTGGATCACCTGAGGTCAGGGGTTCAAGACCAGCCTGGCCAACATGGTGAAACCCCATCTCCACTAAAAATACAAAAATTAGTTGAGCATGGTGGCAGGAGCCTGTAATCCCAGCTACTCTGGAGGCTGAGGCAGGAGAGTCTCTTGAACCCAGGAGGTGGAGGTTGCAGTGAGCTGAGATTGTGCCATTGCACTCCAGCCTGAGCAATGAATGAAACTTTGTCTTAAAAAAAAAAAGTTTGTTAAAAAAATTAGCTATTCCTCATTAGGTGACTGTGCTGCCTGATTCTTACACATGTGCATTAATTCTTTCCTTGAAAATATTGAGCACCTATTTGGTGCTGAATTTAATGCTATGTTCTTCATACATGTAGGCAAATACCAAGCACTTTTAGGGAGACATGTACTGTGTTAGTCTGTTTTTGCGTTACTGAAAAGGAATACCTGAGACTGGGTAATTTATAAAGAAAAGAGGTTAAACGGGCTCATGGTTCTGCAGGCTGTACAAGCATGGCACCGGCCTCTGTTCAGCTTCTGGCAAGGGCCTCAGGAAGCTTACAGTCATGGCAGAAAGTGAAGCAGGAGCAGGCACATCGCATGATGAGAATGGAAGTGACCTGGCAGGGGAGGTTGCATGCTCTTTTAAGCAACTAGATCTCGCATGAACTACTAGAGTGAGACCTGATAGCACCATGGGGATAAGGCTAAGCCATTCATGAGGGATTTGCCCCCGTGATCCAAATACCTCCCACCAGTCCCCATCTCCAATACTGGATTACATTTCACCAAGATATTTGGAGGAGACAAGCATCTAAACTATATTATTCTGCCCCGCGCCTTAAATCTCAATACCTTCTCACATTGCAAAATACAATCATCCCTTCTAAATACCTCCCCAAAGTCATAAGTTGTTCCAACATCAACTCAATCAAAAGTCTCAAGTCCCAAGTCAAAAGTCTCATCTGAAGATGAATTCCTTCCCCATGAGCCTGTGAAATCAAAGACACGTTATTTACTTCCAAGAGACAATCATGGTATAGGCAGTGGTTAAACAGTCTCATTCCAAAAGGGAGACATAGGCCAAAAGAAAAAGGCAACTGGCCTCATGCAAGTTGTAAACCCAGAGGAACAGTCATTAAATCTTAAAGCTCCAAAATCTCCTTTGACTCCATGTCCTGCATCCAAGACACACTGGTGCAAGATACGGGATCTCAAGGCCTTGGGCAGCTCCAGCCCTGTGGCTTTGCAAGGTGCAGCCCCCATGACTGCTCTTATGGGTTAGAGTTGAGTGCCTGCAGCTTTCAGGCAGAGGGCACAAGTTGCCAGTGAATCTACCATTCTGGGGTCTGGAGGGAGGTGGCCTCCAGCTCCACTAGGCAGTGCCCTGGTAGGGACTCTTGTGGGGGCAGGGGGGAATCCAATCCTAGTAGAGTTCCTCTGTGGGAGCTATGCTCCAATGGCAGGCCTCTTCCTGGGCACGCTGGCTTTTCCATACATCCTTTGAAATCTAGGTGGAAGCCACTAAGCCTCCTTCATGCTTGCAATCTGAGCATCTGCAGGCTTAATACTACCTGGAACCACCAAGGCTTACAGCTTGCAACCTGTACAGCTGCCAAGCTATACCTGGGCCCCTTTGAGCCAAGGCTGGAGCCTGAGTGGCTGGAACGTGGAGAGCAATGTCCAAAGGCTGCACAGGGCAGCGGGATCCTGGAACTGGCCCCCTAAATCATTCTTTCCTCCTAGGCTTCTGGATTTATGATGGGAGAGGTGGCCTAGAAGATCTCTGAAATGCTTTCAAAGCCTTTTTCCTTTTGTCTTGTATCTTAGCACTTGGCTCCCTTTTAGTCACGTTAGTCTCTTTAGCAAGTGGTTGCTCTGCAGCCCTCTTAAATTCTTCTTCTGGAAATGCTCTTTCCTTCTTCACTACATGGCCAGGTTGAGAATTTTCCAAGTTTTTATGCTCCGCTTCCCTTTTTAAATGTAATGTTCAATTTCAATTCCTTTGCTCCCACATCTGACTGCAAGCTGTTAGAAGCAGCCATGCCTTTCCTTGAACACTTTGCTGCTTAGAAATTTCTCCCACCAGACACTCTCTAAGTCGTTACTATTAAGTTCAAACTTCCAGAAAGCCTTAGGACAAAGACACAATGCTTCCAGGTTCTTTACCGGGGAATAACAAGGCTGACCTTTGCTCCAGTTCCCAATAAATTCCTCATCTGAGACCTCCTCAGCCTAACCTTCACTGTCCATATCTCTATCAGTATTTTGGTCACAACACTTTAACCAGGCTCTAAGAAGTTCCAAACTTTCTCTCACATTCCTTCCTCCTTCTGAGCCCTCCAAACTCTTCCAACTTCTGCCTGTTACACCGTTCCAAAGCTGCTTTCACATTTTCAGAAATTTTCTGTATTAGCCTGTTCTTGGATTGCTATAAAGGAATACCTGAGGCTGGGTAATTAGTAAAGAAAACAGGGTTTTTTTTTTTTTTTTTTTTTTTTTGAGACAGAGTTTTACTCTGTTGCCCGGGCTAGAGTGCAGTGGCACGATCTCGGCTCACTGCAAGCTCCGCCTACCGGGTTCACGCCATTTTCTCACCTCAGCCTCCTGAGCAGCTGGGACTACAGGCGCTCGCCACCACGCCTGGCTAATTTTTTGTATTTTTAGTAGAGACAGAGTTTCACTGTGCTAGCCAGGATGGTCTCGATCTCCTGACCTCGTGATCTGCCCGCCTCAGCCTCCCAAAGTACTGGGATTACTGGCATGAGCCACCACGCGCGGCCTAAGAAAAGAGGTTTAATTGGCTCACTGTTTTGCAGGCTGCACAAACGTGGCACCAACATCTGCTCGGCTTCTCGTGAGGGCCTCAGGAAGCTTGCAATCATGGCAGAAGGCAAAGTGGGAGCAGGCATGTCACATACTGAGACCAGGAGCAAGAGAGAAAGCAGGGAGGTTCCATACTCTTTTAAACAACCTGGTCTGGTGTGAACTACCAGAGCAAGAACTGACTTACACCAAGGGGACTACTAAACCATTCATGAGTGATTTGCTTCCATGATCCAACACCTACCACCAGGCCCCACCTTCAGCACTGGGGATTACATTTCAGTGTGAATTTTGGAGGGGACAAACATCCAAACTATATCATGTACCTATTAGTTAAATATAACCAAATATCTGAGGCAGTGATTTACAAACTTAAGAGTCCCAGTATCGTAATCATTTCCTTTAATCCCGTTTAATGTTAAGTCTCACCCTATACCCTCTTCCCCACAATGGTGGAAAATCAATGGCTTACATATACATGCATGCAGGCACACATTTATAAAGTAAACTGAGCTATCTTATGTTGGAATTCAGAGTTTATAAAAATTTCCACTATTTAAAAACATTTTCAGAATACTCAAGCTGCAAAATTTGAGATGAGACTCGGTAAAGGCATGAGATAATTCTTCGAATATTTTTGCTATCTACAGGCTGAAGACAAAACTCACTGCTTTGTGTCTCTTCTTATACGAGGGTGTGATGACAGTCTGTTTCTCTGAGGTCTGGCTGAAGTTGTGGGGGTGGTCTAATCCTCTCATCCCTGAAGCCTTTTCTGTAGCTTCATATCAGTTTTAAAATGGTCATGTTTTCTTGCTAGAATATGTAAAAACTTTTGTCTTACGTTTAGCTTTGAAGAATTTCTTGAAGCACATTGCTTATAAACGTATTCAATAGAGAGATGAGTAGGTGAAGCCACTCATCTCAAACAACAGTTACTGTATCGAACTTTCTTTAGACCTGGGAATGAGTGACCTATGATAACAATGGAAAGGATGAAGAAAATGACAGAAACTTCCATGTGAATCGCTTTACACCTTAGGTCATGTTGGATATAAAAATGCTCTAGGAATAAATGCTGGGTGCTGCCAAGTGAAACCAGCACCAAGGCCAAAGTTCTCTCAGCAAGGCAATTTGCTTCTGCAGAAGGGTGCCACTCACGTCAATCAAGATCGCAAGAGCACAGAGAACAAAGGAGGCCAGGGGGGTTTTATATCCTTAACGCAATACCTGCCTCTGCGTCCCTCCCCCATGGGCTGGGGTCAGACTACACAATGTAAGCTTACCCAATTGACTACTTGTGAATATTTCTCCTAAATAAGGAAGGGGGAAGGGGACATGAGTCACAATGGTGGGACATGCAGTTTCGAAGTGTGTAAGTGTGGTTTCGAGGGGTGGAATGGGTGCAGGGTGCGTAACCAAGGGAACAGATATGAGTTATTGATTAGCGCTGATGGGAAGGCTGTCTACAGTAACTTGGGGCAGGGAGGCATAGAGACAAGGATGTTAACAGACTGAACCTTTGAAGAGAAGCTGAGAGATTCATTGCATCCTACAGTCAGGGTTTCTCAACCTTGACCTTATTGGCCAGATAATTTTTTGCTCTGGGAACTGCCCTGTGCACTGAAGACTATTTAGCAGCATCCCTGGACTCTATCAACTAAATGCCAGTAGCTTGGGTTGGGGAGACGTTGGTCAAACGATACTTTTTTTTTTTTTTGAGACAGGGTCTAACTGTCACTCAGGCTGGAGTGCAGTGGTGTGGTCACAGCTCACTGCAGCCTCAAACTACTGGGCTTGAGTGATCCTTCCTCCTCAGCCTCCAGAGTAACTGGGACCACAGGCATGCACCACCATGCCTGGCTAATATTTTTTGTATAGTCAGGGTTTCTCCATTTTGCCCAGGCTGGTCTTGAACTCCTGGGCTGAAGTGATCTGCCCACCCCAGCCTCCCAAAGTGTTGGGATTATGGCGTGAGCCACTGTGCCCGGCAGGATACAAATTTCAGTTAGACAGGAGGAAGAACTTCAGGAGATCAACTGTAGAGCATGGTGACTATAGTTAATAATAAATTATATATATGTATATATATATATATATATGTATATATATATATATATATATTTTTTTTTTTTTTTTTTTGAGACAGAGTCTCGTTCTGTCATCCAGGGAGTGCAGTGGTGCAATCTCAGCTCACTGCAAGCTCTGCCTCCCGGGTTCACGCCATTCTCCTGCCTCAGCCTCCCAAGTAGCTGGGACCACAGGCGCCTGCCACCACGCCTGGCTAATTGTTTTTGTATTTTTAGTAGAGACGGGGTTTCACCGTGTTCGCCAGGATGGTCTCAATCTCCTGACCTCGTGATCTGCCCGCCTCAGCCTCCCAAAGTGCTGGGATTACAGGCGTGAGCCACCGTGCCTGGCCATAAATTATATTCTTAAAAAATGCTAAGAGAGTGGATGTAAAGTGTTCTCATCACAAAATAATAACTGTATGAGATGAGGCATATATTAATTTGCTAGATCTAGTTATTCCCCAATGTATACATCCCTTAAACATCATGTTGTACTTGATAAGTACATAATACATAAATACACAAAATACAATTTTATCTGTCCAAAGAAAAATGCCAGTGGGATCCCCTCTAGTTGTGTACTGGGAAGGGCAGAAATCCTCTGTTCTTTGTTGTCTTGAGAGAAAGATTTTGGCCAAAATGACTACTTTAGTCAAAAAGAGAATTTATCGAAGGAAAATAGAGAGCAGAGAATTATTTTTATTTTTTATTTTTTGAGATGGAGTCGGTGCACACGTGTGGCCCGGTGCTAGATAGGAATCCTACCTAATGGCTGCATTGCTCATTACTGCCACCCCAGGAAGGTCATATAGCAGTAACATCTGTCATATAGCGGTTAAAAGAATTTGTCCTTTGCCCTCCTTTTCAACATGTAGCTAGATTCTGACAGGGTAACTGCAGAGTGAGTGATTACTGGGCATCTTAAGGGGAAATCCGTTCCGCTTAGGTATTTCTGCGCCTCTCTGCTTATACCTAGCATGCAAGTTTTGGGTGGTCCCTGGGGTGTGAGACTTTCCACATCTCCCCTTCCTCAGGCGCTCCCCCTCCTGCTCATGTCTAGCTGTCTGCCTATTCTAACAGTCCTAACAACAACAATGAAATCCCCAGACATAGTCAAAAGTCCCATAAGGGTTAAATTGCTCCCAGTTGAGAACCATTGTCTTAAACACCTAAAAAAAAAGAAAAAAAAAAACTGTCAGTAATTTTCTTTTTTCTTTTTTTTTTTTTTTGAGACGCAATCTCGCTCTGCCGCCCAGGCTGGAGTGCAGTGGCGCGATCTCGGCTCACTGCGAGCTCTGGCTCCCGGGTTCACGCCATTCTCCTGCCTCAGCCTCCCGAGTAGCTGGGACTACAGGCGCCTGCCACCATGCCCGGCTAAATTTTTGTATTTTTTTTAGTAGAGACGGGGTTTCACCGTGTTAGCCAGGATGGTCTTGATCTCCCGATCTCGTGATCCACCCGCCTCGGCCTCCCAAAGTGCTGGGATTACAGGCGTGAGCCACCGCGCCTGGCCCAGTAATTTCTTAGTAACTATTTTGTTTGTTTATTTATTTATTTATTTATTTATTTATTTATTTGATACAGTGTCTCGCTCTGTTGCCCAGGCTGCAGTGCGATCTTGGCTCACGCGATCTTGGCTCACCGCAACCTCCGCCCACCAGGTTCAAGCGACTCTCCTGCCTCAGCCTCCTGAGCAGCTGGGATTATAGGCATGTACTACCATGCCGGCCAATTTTTTTTTTGTATTTTTAGTAGAGATGGGGTTTCTCTATGTTGGTCAGGCTGGTCTCAAACTCCCGACCCCAGGTGATCCACTCGCCTCGGTCTCCTAAAGTGTTGGGATTATAGGCGTGAGCCACCGCGCCCTGCCCAGTAACTCTGTTTTATGGTTATTTACAATTCTGTAAAGCAGTGTTTCACAAACCTTGAAGCAGAGGAAACAGGATGTACATTTTACAACAGAGAGATAAGCTCTGTGACACACTTAAGTGTCCTTATCGTCTTTAGCTTGGGAGTTAAGTAAACGTAGGTAAGTGAGAGTTCTGAGAAAAACCAATTTAGTGAAACATGTCATCTGAATTGAGACTTTTAATTTGATTTTATTTTTTCCTTTGTGATTTTTATTTTTTGTGGGTGCATAGTAGGTGTATATATTTATGGGGTACATTAGATGTTTTGATGCAGGCACGCAATGTGAATTAAGCACATAATGGGGAATGGGGTATCCATCCCTTCAAGCATTTATCCTTTGAGTTACAAACAATCCAACTACACCCTTTATATTATGTTTAAATGTACAATTAATTTATTGACAATAGTCACCTTATTGTGCGATCAATTAGTAGATCTTATTCATTCTTTCTATTTCTTGTACCTGTTAACCATCCCCACCTCCCCGCAGCCCCTCACTACCCTTTCCAGCCTCTAGTATCCATCCTTCTACTTTCTATGTCCATTAGGTCATTTGTCTTGATTTTTAGATCTCATAAATAAGTGAGAACATGTGACATTTTGTCTTTCTGTACATGGCTTATTTCACTTAGCATAATGACCCCCAGTTCCATCCATGTTGTTGCAAATGACAGGCAAATCCAGCTAGCAAGATGATTTCAATAACAAGAGCTTTTAAGGAAGAAACGGAAAGTCCTGCTTTCTTTTTTAAATCTTGTTTTCTTATTTCCTTTCTTAGAAGGGACTTGTAAGCTATCTTTCTGCAATTTTATATATCATTTAAAATTGATTTTTCTACCAGAAGAATTAGAAAGATTCCGATTTGTTTCATAGGAAAATCTGAACTAACGTTCTTTGAGCCATGAAGAGGAGAAATAAGACTCTTCTTCATGTTTGTTGTGTGTTACAAAAAATTCATCACATCAGAAATTTGAAGAAAGTCATTGAAGACATATGTGATGTTCAATTCTTGCAGAATCTGGAATTTTTCTGTGCGTTACAGCAAACTCTTGGTCCAAGTTCTTGGTCACCTAGGTTTAACATCTTTCCTACAGCTTCTCCTTCCTGCAAAGACTCTTCTGGATGCTGGAAATCTATAAGGAGAACAACGAGCCTCAAAAGACTTTCATAGCAACAACATCCAAAAAGACTGGGATGTTCACACTATGGTCTGAGTTTCTTAATTTCTTTGTTCTCTATTTCTATGGGTTTACTTACCCACTTCTTAAAAATATGTTTACTCACTATGTCTAAAGCAAAGATCAGAATAACTCTTTGTGGAGCTTATGAGACAAATACAATATTTCTTCCAGCTAGAGTTAGCACAGAGGCCCAAGGAACCCTGGAAATCAACGTTACAGTTATATTCCTACTGTAGAATTTATAAAATATACTCCACAATATGCCATATTCTTTTTCCTTCATGCTGATATAGAGACAGATTTTGAAACCCCAAACAGGAATGTGTGCCAAGTTCCATCTCAAAGGAATGGCATTCAGAATTTCTAGGCCTTCTAATCATATGCCCTTTCCGTGGTACATTTCTGCTTTTCTTGAATAGATGTACTCTACAGTTAAAAAAATCTTGAAGATTTTGGCCAGGCGCGGTGGCTCACGCCTGTAATCCCAGCACTTTGGGAGGCCGAGGTGGGTGGATCACGAGGTAAGAGTTCGAGACCATCCTGGCTAACACAGTGAAATCCCATCTCTACTAAAAATACAAAAAATTAGCCGGATGTGGTGGCGGGCGCCTGTAGTCTCAGCTACTCGGGAGACTGAAGAAGGAGAATGGCATGAACCTGGGAGGTGGAGCTTGCAGTGAGCCGAGATCGCGCCACTGCACTCCAGCCTGGGCGACAGAGCAAGACTCCATCTCAGAAAAAAAAAAAAAGAAAACTTGAAGATTTCCTGCATATCCATTAATAGAGGCAATCAAGAGTGACTATATCCATCACTTGAATTTTAAGCTACTGCTTTTTCAAATATGATCCAAATATTGAAATTAGTAGGCAAAGATTTCTTTTTGACTTTTTAAAAACTTATTTTTAATTGTAGTTAAAAAAAAAAACACATACAATGAAATTTACCATCTTAACCATTTTTAAGTGTAATCGTCAGTAGTGTTAAGTTTATTTACATTGTTGTGGTCTCCCAAAGTTTTCTTCTTGAAAACTGAAACTCTGTACTAAGCTTTTCCAACCTGCGTGTGGCCCAGGATGGCTTTGAATGTGACCCAACACAAATTTGTAAACTTAAAATATTAAGAGATTTTTATTTTATTTTATTTTATTTTATTTTTTATTTTTTAGCTCATCAACTATCGTTAGTGTTAGTGTATTTTATGTGTGGCCCAGACAATTATTATCATTCTCATGTGGCCCAGGCAAGCCAAAAAACTGGACACCCTGCAGTCTATATCCATTAAACAACAACTTCTATTTCCCTCTGGCTCCAGCCTTTGGTAACCACCATTCTTCTTTCTTTTTCTATGAAATTGACTACTTTAGATACCTCATAGAAGTGAAATTACACGGTATTTGTCTTTTTGTGACAAGTTTATTTCAGTTAGCATAATATCTTCAAGGTTTTCCCTGTTATAGTATGTGACAAAACTTCCTTTCTTTTAAGGCTGAGTAATGTTCCATTGTATGGATGGACCACATTTAATTTATTCTTTCATCCATCAATGCATATTTGGGTTCTTTCTAACTCTGGGCCCTTCCAGATATTCAGCCCTATGAGGCCTTCCCCTGTCTTCCCCCAACACTCCACACTCATTCTCCATTGACATTAAAGTTACTGCCATTCCTCCTTACATCCTCACTCCTTCTTATGTTTCCCCAACCCTCATACTCCATTGCCCTCTTTCACAACAACACATTCCAATTTCTCACAGTTCTCCCTGCCCCCCACTTTGTACTCATGGTTCTAGCTACCTGAGAACCTTCTTTCCATACCAGATGGCTGAGTCCATACTCTCCAGTGTACTTTGAGTTTTTACAGTCCACCCTGCTCTCCTCATTTCCCTCAGGCCTCCACACCTGCCCAGTTCTCACTCCCTCCCCTCTTGTTCCTGCTTCACTTCATACCTATTCATATTCGGCCCACCATACGAAATCCCTACAAGCTCTTCAAGTCCACCCTTCATTGCCGCACCAGCCTCCCTGTATCCTCTTTCCTTCCTAGTCTCTCCCATTCGTGCCCTATTCAACTTGGTCTCCTCATTTGATAACTCCAACTTATACCTGATGCAGTTGCTCCCCAACTCCCTGTTGCTCCAACTTTCTCCCCAGGTTCTCCACAACACCCAGTGCCTCCTCTCAGTATCAGTCTCTTCCAATGACACCCAACACCTCTCAGGCCTCCTCACAACATCCCCAATCTTCCCATCTTCATTTTCTTTTTTCTTTTTCTTTTGTGAGACCGAGTTTCACTTTTGTTACCCAGGCTGGAGTGCAATGGTGTGATCTTGGTTCACTGCAACCTCCGCCTCCCAGATTCAAGCCATTCTCCTGCCTCAGCCTCCTGAGTAGCTGGGATTACAGGCACACGCCACCATGCCCAGTTAATTTTGTATTTTTAGTAGAGATGGGGTTTCACCATGTTGGCCAGGCTGTTCTTGAACTCCTGACCTCAGGTGACCTGCCTGCCTCGGTCTCCCAGAGCGCTGGGATTACAGGCGTGAGCCACCGCGCCCGGCCACCATCTTCATTTTCAGAATGTTCCACTTAGTTCTTCCCAGCCCCTTCCCTCTTATCCCACCATCAGTCTTTCTTCTTCCTTTCCTTTCCCTTCCCTTCCCTTCCCTTCCCTTGCCTTCCCTTCCCTCTCCTCCCCTCCCCTCCTTCCTTCCTTCTTCCATCTTTCCTTCCTTTTTTCTTTCTTCCCTTCCTCCCTCCCTTCCTCCCTTCCTCTCTTTCTTTCATTGTTTTCTTTTTTTCTTCTTTCTTTGCTTTTCCTTTCTCTATCTCCTTTTTTTTCTTTGTCTTTCTTTCTCTCTGTGTGTATTTCTTGCACTGTAAATTTCAGAGTTTATTATTCAAAAAAAGTTAAAGCTAGCAAAGCAGTTTGTAATAGCCCAAACTGGGAACAACCCAAATGTCTATCACCAGTGATTTTTAGAAATTTCAACTTTTATTTTAGATTCTGAGGGTACACGTTTAGGTTTGTTACAAGGGTATATTGCATGATGCTGAGGTTTAGGGTACAAATGAATCCAGTTAGTGAGCACAGTACCTGACAGGTAGTTTTTCAACCCTTGTTCTCCTCCCTCCCTCCTCTATCTAGTAGTTCCCATTGTCTAATGTTCCCATCTTTATATTCACGCATACCCAATATTTAGCTCTCTCTTATAGGTGAGAACACGTGGGATTTGGTTTTTATTTCTAAGTTAATTCACTTAGGATGATGGTTCCAGCTGCATCCATGTTGTTGCAAAACACACCACCATCAGTCTTTCAAACTCTCATCCCAGAATGCCCTAAATGTAGATATTTAGGACATTCATAGGCAGTCCCTCACATGCTGCCCTGGTCTCAAGCACCATCCCTCCCGCCCCCTCCCCCCCACCATTGGCCCCTTTATTCATTCAATTTCTCTTTTTTTTCTCTCATTATTCCTCCTTATAATTCCCATTTCAGCCACCCAACTAATTCGGAAGAATTTCCATATCCAGTACTCTCTTTTATGTTCAGATCACTAGAACTCAACCTCTGGATATCAAAGTATCACTACTGGAGCTTGAAGACTCCAAATCTGCAGATGCTGAAACTTGCAGGTCAGTGGCCCTGGACTTTCAAACTTCCGGTCCCGTGACATCCGGTCTCCTTAACTTCCGGCTTCCGGGAGCTTTGTCACATACTTTTGGTTTCCGAATTGTAGGTTTCCTACAAGGAGACTAAGGCCTGGATGGGTTTTTTTTCCCCAGTTGCACAATGACTGTTAGATGCAGAAAGGGGAAAACAGCCAGGGAAACTGCTTACAGTGGACCCCCAAGGTGGAAAGCTGGAGGGAGAGGGTTCTTCAAACGTGTACCCTTCAAACTTGTACCCTAGCTCCCTTGTCTTCTGTCTTTGGTGGGCGTGGTCTTGTACTTCAAATCCAGCTGAGAAGCCAAACTCTACCTTAGAACCATATTTAATGTTTCTAACTGGATGATATAATTCTGGAGAAATGAGGTGGGAAACTCTGCTGCCTGCTTGCCCCTTAACTATTGTTTGTCTTTGGGTTTCTTACTAAATACCAGAGCTTAATGTTTATTTTCTTACTTAATATTCAAACACAACCCATGAGCAAGTTAAGATTATTTCCATTATAAATAAAGAGAATGGACTTAATACATTTTAAAAGGTGAAGATATGGGGGCAAATGGATGCTGCCGTCAGCTGACCCTAGAGTTTCCTCTGACCTACCTTCCCCAACCTTGTCTGTGTTTCACTTCTGCTGTGTCCTTAGAGGGGCTATGTGTCCCCTAGACCACAGAGTTCATTGCAGTGCACCTTTCCTTTCTCCTCGTTTTCCATCTTACAAATAATCAATATTCCTGGATATAGGATCATGTCTCTCTTATATGTTTTAGTTTCTCTCAATTTAGCATTACGCCTTTCACAAGAGTATAGGAATACCTCATTTCATTGCCCTTCACAGCTATTGCATTTTTTACACATTGAATGTTTATGGCAGCCCTGTGTCGAGCAAGTCTGTTGGTACCATTTTCCCAACAGCATGAGCTCACTCAGTGTCCCTGCATGAACATTTTTTAGAAATTAATTTTAAGTATGTACATTTAAAAAACACAGAATGCTATTGCACACATTATGGTATAGAGTAAGCATACTTTTATTTACACTGAGAAACCAAAAAATGTGTGTGACTTGCTTTATTGCAATATTCACATTATTGTGGTGATCTGGAATAGAAGTTGCAATATCTCTGAAGTGTGCCTATATATGCTCATCAAATATGTGATGAATGGATGAATAAATTAGTGTAGAGTGAAGTGCTTCTGTGAATCTGAACATCATGGTCTGGAAACTAAAATCTGGCCCACCATCTGTTTCTGTACAGCTAAGAATAGTTTTTACATTTTTCTTTTTTTTTTTTTTTTTGGTATTTATCAAGGACAATTTTATTTATAAATATAGTTTTCTCATTTCCTTACATTAAGCCTGGGCTACTTCTCCATTGTCCACATAACTTGCTATGTTTTCTCATTAAAATAGTTTATATTATCTTTAATTGTTCTCTAACAAAAAGATTCACTAGAAATTCCAGATTGTTCTTTCCAGAAAGTTAAAAACAAAAACAAAAACTCAGCCACCTGAATCAAGTTTGAACAATGTAGTATGTACAATAAAAAACAAAATTATTTATGAGGTAAGGGAACACATTTGTCAAATTAATCTTAGCATATATGAGATAGGAAACATTCATTTTAACAAGAACAACACAGTAACATTCAATTTTGATCTTGCTTATCTGGTAAATTGATATGTGTGATGGTAGCATGAAGGAATATAAAAAAGCATGATTTGTAACCATAACATCTGAATTAGAGCATTGGTTCTGCTACTTTCTGGTCATGTGAATTCATAAAAAATTATATACTTTGTATGGCCTTCAGTATCTTCCTATATAAAATAGATCTATAATTATTACAACTTCAGAAAATTTTTCTGAGGAAAAAATAAGATAAATTTTTTTGTAACTGTTCAGTGTCATAGATAAGCAATGAATTATTCTTTTCTTGGAAAATCCTCTTGTACAATGTTTGCATTCACTGGAGAAAAAGTATCCTTCAGAAGTTTCTCTGGACTCTTTGATGCTCTTCTAATGAGATACTTGATCAAGGGTGGCAACATTCTGCAGGAAAAGCAGCCTATAACATCTGAGTAATGCTCTGTCCCCTCTGGATGCATCTTCTACCATCTTTGTGCTGAAGTCCACAGTGTGTATCTCAGAAGTCAAGATTAAGTATGTGCTTTGCTTCACGTTGAGATTCTTGATTGGGCTTTATTTGACAAAAGAAATGAGACTTCTAGGTCTTACCTGTAATCCCAGCTACTCGGGAGGCTGAGGCAGGAGAATCGCTTGAACCTGGGAGGCGGAGGTTGCCGTGAGTCAAGATCACACCAAAGTACTCCAGCCTTGAGTTACTCCATATTGCTTTGTTCTTACTGCGCACGTGCCAGGGGACAGAATTTTCCATTGCGGGCATGTCTGTGCAAGTCAGCTGTGTAGGCTTTCTTATCTGTGTGGCTGTGACCATGGCTTAGGCCTACATTTTTCAAATGGGTGAAAACAAGTAAAAAGAAGAATGATATTTTGTGTCACATGACTGATACATGAAGTTCAAGTTCAGTGTCCATAAAGTTTTATTAAAACATAGCCATGATCATTCATTTATGATTGTCTATAGCTGTTTTCATACCACAGTGGTAGAGTTGAGTTGCTGTAAATATCTGTCCCACAAAGCCTAACATATACACTATCAGGCTCTTTAAGAAAACATTTGGCGGCCGGGTGCGGTGGCTCAAGCCTGTAATCCCAGCACTTTGGGAGGCTGAGACGGGCGGATCACGAGGTCAGGAGATCGAGACCATCCTGGCTAACATAGTGAAACCCCGTCTCTACTAAAAAAATACAAAAAAACTAGCCAGGCGAGGTGGCGGGCGCCTGTAGTCCCAGCTACTCGGGAGGCTGAGGCAGGAGAATAGCGTAAACCCGGGAGGCGGAGCTTGCAGTGAGCTGAGATCTGGCCACTGCACTCCAGCCTGGGCGACAGCGCGAGACTCCGTCTCAAAAAAAAAAAAAAAGAAAAAAAAGAAAACATTTGGTGACCCCTGCCCTAGGTAGACTCCATGGGGATATGGGCTCTGCACTCATAGGGACCCATGTGTTCCAAGCCTCCAGCTGTGTGTTCTGCTTCCTCAAGCAGAAGCTGACTCTGACATTCCCCATCTCACCTCAGCGGTCTCTTTCATGCAAAGGGCATGCAGAATCCTGTGCACCCATCATGTGTGTAATAAAAGGCAGATGTTATATGGTCTCTTGAACCAGGCTTAGGCATGGAGGTTGAGGATCAGGAGTGACTTGAGGGTACTGACTGACAGAGCAGGAGCCCCGTTATTTTGGACAAACACTGCCACTTTAAGTTTCAGCTTCCTTTTTAGACTTCTTGATTTAAGGAAATTACTTTTTTAAAAACTATAAGCAGCCAAAAACAGCAGACAGTAAAACATAGTTAAAACAGCTTGGGCACAGAGGAAGGTGGGGGAAAAGTCTCTTGGGTAACTGCCAAACTTCACCTTCATACAATGGGCCCCAGTAAAACAGTGGGCCTTAATAAGCACATTCCTTTCCCTACAGGTGCACTAAAATAGGGAAGCTAAAAGCAGACTTGGGGGGTATCCCTGCAGCTGCAGAAAAATGTATAAAAACAAACACATTGCTCTCCCTCCCATATAATCACAACAACAACAACAAAAAAAACAGAAGCAGTCCAAGCCTCTAATAAACTCTCCCACCCTAAATCCTTAAAAACTCTTAGTCTGTAAAAAAGTGTGACTCTAACCTAACTCGGCCAGCAGCCCCTCTCAAGTGTGTTTTCTCTAAAATAAACCTGTCTTAACCATCAAGCCACCTTTCATATTTCTTTCCTCTTTCTTTAATTCTTTTTTTTTTTTTTTTTTTTTTTTTTGAGACAGTCTCGCTCTGTCGCCCAGGCTGGGGTGCAGTGGCCAGATCTCAGCTCACTGCAAGCTCCGCCTCCTGGGTTTATGCCATTCTCCTGCCTCAGCCTCCCGAGTAGCTGGGACTACAGGCACCCGCCACCTCACCTGGCTAGTTTTTTGTATTTTTTAGTAGAGACGGGGTTTCACCACGTTAGCCAGGATGGTCTCGATCTCCTGACCTCGTGATCTGTCCGTCTTGGCATCCCAAAGTGCTGGGATTACAGGCTTGAGCCACCGTGCCTGGCCTCTTTCTTTAATTCTTACACTGACCTAGTGGAGGCTTGGCAAGGATGCTTGTACCAAGTGGGTCACTTCTGCAGTATCTATAGAGAAGGAGAAATGGCTAAAAGTAGAGATACCAGGTTGCCAACAATGGTTACTTGGGGGGTAGCATTCAAAGTTCTCCAAAGCCCCTAAATCAATACTCATTGAGTTTATACAGACAGGCACAGAGCAGTGAAAAACGTGAGTTGCACTGGGAAATGTTCCCAGCTGAGTTGACAAAGCAATGCTCTACTGTTTTGGTTCTTATACAAAGGTGCCCAGAGGATGGAGATGGTAGGTAGTGTAGGGCACTGTAAGAAGCTCCAGCTCTGGGACCAGTTGGATGGGGTTTGAATCCTAACCCTGGCTCATGTTAGTGGGATGGCCTCAGTCAAGTCACTTAACACTCAGGATCTCAATTTCTCTTTTGTAAAACAAATAGAGGCCAGGTGCAGTGGCTCATGCCTATAATCCCAGCACTTAGAGGGGCTGAGGCCTGTGGATCGCCTGAGCTCAGGAGATTGGGACCTGAGCCTGGGCAGCATAGTGAGACCCATGTCTCTACAAAAAATACAAAAATTAGCTAGGTGTGGTGGCACGCACCTGTAGTTTCAGCTACTTGGGGGGCTGAGGCAGGGGGACTGCTTGGGCCTTGGGAGGTCGAGGCTGCAGTGAGCAGTGTTTGTACCACTGTACTCTAGCATGGGTGACAAAGCAAGACCCTGCCTCAAAAAGAAATTAGAATCTACCAGGTTGAGTTGCTTTTGGAACTTAACATTATAATCTATGTGAGATTTTATATGTACATACATATTTCCCCTAGGAGCTATGGTTAGTGTTTGGACGAATGGAGGTAAGATGGCGCACTTCCGGGTTCTTCATCACCAACTTTTCCCAGGCGCGCGAAAAGGCAGCCGGCACCGGGGAAGGTGCAGACCAACCAGGCATGCGCCAGGTGACGTCAATCTGAAGAGACCAAGATTTACCTAGTCGCACCTACGGAACGCCCCCAACATGCCCGTGTCCCGCCTCTTGCCCTCCCACTCCTAGAAAAGCTGCTCCCGATGGACGCCAGGCGCAGACTTCCCAGCCCCCACTCCTGTCGGGACTGCAGGAACTCCGCCCGAGAGCTCCACTGGGCGACTCTCTTGGCCTCCTTTGCCGGAGGCCGACAGACCTCTCCCTACCCACCTTCTTCCCTGAAGCTAGGTGACCAAAAATAAATTTGCAGTTTTGCTCCTACCCTTGCCTACTCGCTGGTCCTTTTGTGCCCGCTCTGGTGGTCTTAGAAAAACAAATCAGTTAGGCATTTGCTAATTCAGTGTTCACAGTGACTTTATAGAGTTATAATTACTGCAAATAAAGACAATCAACTGCACTTTCAAATTGCTGTGGTAAGTGGCTGTGTTAATATCCTAACACTATACAGGGATGCCCATTTCCTACAACTAAACCAGCCCTGAATATTGTCCAACTGTTCAGTTTTTGATAATTTGATAGAATTTTGTTCTTGTATTATTATTATACTTTCCCTGATTACTAATGAGGATAAACATCCTATGTAATTATTAGCCATTTGTCTTTCCTTTCCTATAATTTATTTATTGTAGTTATTTTTTAAAGAGATGGGGTCTTCCTCTGTCACCCAAGCTGGAGTGCAGTGGTGTGATCATAGCTCACTGCAGCCTTAAACTCCTGCACTCAAGTGATCCTCCTGCCTCAGCCCCCTGAGTAGCTGGGACTATGGGTGCATGCCACCACAGCCCACTCTTTCTTTTTTTTGGTAGAGACAAGGTCTTGCTATGTTGCCCAGGCTTGTCTCAAACTTCTGGCCTCAAACGATCTGGCCAACTTAGCCCTCAGAGTGTTGAGATTACAGGCACAAGTCATTGTGCCTGGCCCATATGGTTTCTTTATTCATACATTTGTATATATATATTTTTTCTAGTTTCTTGTTTACTTTTTTAAATAAATGGTTTGAAAGGGTTCTTTCTAAGTTAATTTTATGCTCTTTTTTTCTGAGACAGAGTCCTACTCTGTCACCCAGGCTGGAGTGCAGTGATGAGATCTCGGCTCACTGTAGCCTCCACCTCCCAGGTTCAAGTGATTCTCCTGCCTCAGCATCCCAAGTAGCTGAGACTACAGGTACATACCACCACACCCTGCTAATTTTTGGTATTTTGTCTGTACAGACAGGATTTCACCATATTGCCCAGGCTGGTCTCGAACCACTGGACTCAAGTGATCTGTCTGCCTTGGCCTCCCAAAGTGTTGGAATTACAGGCATGAACTACCGCACCCGGCCTATTTTATACTCTTAACATTAATCTTTTGTAATGTAATGTAAATATTTTAATTGACATCAAACTTTGTTTATGATGTTGTTATTTAGAAGCTTTAAGATCTGTTAAAATAAAACATTTCAGATTTTTATTTTATTGCTTTTGCTTTTTGGTTCTTGATTAAGAAGCGTTTCTGTAGCTGGAGGTTATAGTTCCTGGAATTACATATATTTCCATTTATTATGTTAATAACTTTACTGTTTATTTTTAGACTTTCAGTTCATCAACCTTTATCTGTGCAACTTCAAAACTTTTTTTAAATTTTAATTTTTTGGGGACAGGGTCTCACTTCGTTACCCAGGCTTGAGTGAGGTGGTGTGATCATAGCTCTCTGTAACCTTGAAATCCTGGGTTTAAGTGACCCTCCCACCTCATCCTCCCATGCCTGGGACCACATCTGGCTGTGCCCCCGTGTGCCACTGAAGTGGCGTCATTGTCTGGGATAATACCCAAGGTTCATTGTCTCATGCCAAGAAAATTAAGGACATGGACACACACAAGGAGTGAGTTTAGGAGGGGAGGGTTTTTTTTTTTTTTCTTTTTTAGACAGAGTCTTGCCCTGTTGCCCAGGCTGGAGTGCAGTGGCATGATCTCGGCTCACTGCAACCTCCGCCTCCTGGGTTCAAGTAATTCTCCTGCCTCAGCCTCCTGAGTAGCTGGGATTACAGATGTGTGCCACCACACCTGGCTAATTTTTGTATTTTTAGTAGAGACAAGGTTTCACCATGTTGACCAGGCTGATCTTGAACTCCTGACCTCAGGTGATCCACCCACCTCAGCCTCCCAAAGTGCTTGGATTACAGGAGTGAGCCACTGCGCCTGGCCAGGAGCAGAGGTTTAATAGGCAAAAGGAAGAGAAAGGAGAACAGTTCTCTCTCTTGTGTGGGAGAGGGGCGAATGAATGGGAATTCTGACCCTCGTCATAGTGCACCAGATTTTGTAGACAGGCTTGAAAAGGCGGTGTCTGATTTACCTAGGGCCTACCCCTATGTAAGCTGGCCACCCCACCCTAATCTTATTATGCAAATGAGCTTTCCACTTGGCTGATGCTATGTTGTCTGCTTTTTACTGTACACATGGCTGGCAAAGAGAAGGGAACTTGGAGCTGCCATTTTGGACATGCCTAGTCTAGGTAGCTTTTTCCTATTGGCACAGCTGCCAGCATTCACCCGTGCAAGCTTCCAGCTTGCTTATCTATGTCTGCAGCTCGATTTTACAGGCTGCTCTTTGTTAGAAAAGAAAATGATTTGGGGACTGCTTTTCATTAAACAGAAAATCTTACTGAGGACTTCCTAACCTTGCTACTTACCTAAATGACTTCTCCTTAACTCCTATATCACCACCATGCTTGGCTAATTTTTAATTTTTTTTTTTGGGGGTAGAGATAGGTCTCACTCTGTTGCCCACGCTGGGCTCAAACTCCTGGGCTCGAGCCATCCTCCTCTGTCACCCTTCCAAAGTGCTAGGATTACAGGGCATGAACTGTGCCATACCCATCTTCGAAGTTCTATGGTCACCCATACCCATCTTCGAAGTTTTATGGTCATGTAGAATCTCTATTCAAGGAAAGCAGATAATAGATGGGGAAAGGGCATTTGCTTGGCACATTTAGGAGTTTTGCAGGTCATTCCTTAGAAATGGAATTTGTTGCACATTCCTGATCTGAGAAACTTTAGAAATTGTTCTGCATGTCGGTGTGAAGATGAAAGAAGATGTGTTTATAAAACAGTTTATACTTCAATTGCCTAGCAGTAGAAACTTGATTTCTGGGAATTTCAGCTTCTGAGTCAACTCTAGCTGCAAGAGCCACTTCATTTTCCCCTAAAAGCTCCATGAAGGCAGAAGCCGTGTCTCTCTTGATCTATGTGTGAATAATCAATATTTTTCACGTGACTAAATAATCAAACCCATAGAACTAGAGAACAACAACAAGGAAAAAATTAAGAAATCCAGATTGTGGTGTGAACATTCTAGCCCTTTCGGATATTGTTGCTGTGAAAGTCCTCTTAGGCTCGTTTTCCTGCTTCATTTTAAGATCTGGAGGAGTCTTTGTAGGAAGGAGAGGCTGTGGGAGAACCTTCTATACCTTCATAAATATTGTGCTTCAGAGTGACCAAGATGTGGGCCACAGCTGGCCATCCGTATGCTGAGAGTTTGCTGGGCACATTGTAGGGCATGGAAGAATTCCGGTTTCTGCAGGAATTGAATGCCAAGCATGCCTTCCATAACATCCTTCATATTGCTGACATGGTGAATTTCTTGAAACACATAGAACAAAGTCTTTTCCTTCCCCTCTAGATGGCTGAAATATTGTTCAGATTTTCCACGGGCAAAGAGGGAAGATCCTTCCCCTCTAGATGGCTGAAATATTGTTCAGATTTTCCACGGGCAAAGAGGGAAGATCCTTCCCCTCTAGATGGCTGAAATATTGTTCAGATTTTCCACGGGCAAAGAGGGAAGATCCTTCCCCTCTAGATGGCTGAAATATTGTTCAGATTTTCCACGGGCAAAGAGGGAAGATCCTTCCCCTCTAGATGGCTGAAATATTGTTCAGATTTTCCACGGGCAAAGAGGGAAGATCTTATTCAGAAGATTTTTCTAGTTAACCTGAAATATATATATATATATATATATATATATATATATATATATATATATGTATGTATGTATATATTTTGTTGTTGAGACAGTTTCACTCTTGTCGCCTGGGCTGGAGTGCAATAGCTCGGCCTCGATTCACTGCAACCTCCGCTTCCTGGGTTCAAGTGATTCTCCTGCCTCAGCCTCCCGAGTACCCGGGATTACAGGCATGCACCACCACGCCCGGCTAATTTTGTATTTTTAGTAGAGACAAAGTTTCACCTTGTTGGCCAGGCTGGTCTCGAACTCCTGACCTCAGGTGACCCGCCTGCCTCAGCCTCCCAAAGTGCTGGGATTACAGGTGTGAGCCACTGCAATATATTTCAGCCCGGCCTGAAATATTTATTTTTTAGAAATATCTATAAGACTACAGAAAGAAAACCTATAACTTCCATTTAAAAAGGGAAATAGGAAATTAGTTAAATAAGTAGATTATAGCTGCTTGTGCCACAAAAATAAGTATGTGAGATGATAGATATGTTAATTTGCTTCACATATAGATAACCATTTTATTGTCTATATATATGCCATAACTTCATGGGTTAAACCTCAAATATACGCAATAAAATTTATTTAAAAAAAGAAATTTAAGAAGTCTTTTTTTTTTTTTTTTTTTTTTTTTTAGAGACAGGGCCTTGCTCTGTCACCCAGGCTGGAGTGCAGTGGCACCATCTCTGCTCACTGCAACCTCCACCTCCCAGGTTCAAATGATCCTCCTGCCTCAGCCTCCGGAGTAGCTGCAACTACAGGCATGTGCCACCATGCCCGGCTCATTTTTTATTTTAATTTTTTGTAGAGATAGGGACTCACTGTATTGCCCAGGTTGGTGTTGAACTTCTGGGCTCAAGTGATCCTCCCATCTCAACCTCCCCAAAATGCTGGAATTCTAGGCGTGAGCCACCATGCCTGGCCATAAGTCGTTAATCATAAGGTTTTCTTACCATATATATTTGTCAGGGCAACATCAAGAGGCCATATCAGCTTTCATTTTGCTCCGTCCTGTTCTTAGAAGCTCCATCTTTGTATGCCTCCTAAACCCCAAGTTACCAAAGTTAAGAGGAAGTAAACGTGCTGCAGTAAAATATCTATCTGGGCCAGGTGCGGTGACTCACGCCTGTAATCCCAGCACTCTGGAAGGCCGAGGTGGGCAGATCACTTGAGGTCAGGAATTCGAGACCAGTCTGGCCAACATGGTGAAACCCTGTCTCTACTAAAATACAATATTAATAATAATAATAATAATAATAATAAATTAGCCGGGCTTGGTGGCAGGCGCCTGTAGTCCCAGCTACTCAGGAGGCTGAGGCAGGAGAATCGCTTGAACCTGGGAGGCGGGGGTTGCAGTGAGCCGAGATGGCACCACTGCACTCAAGCCTGGGTGACACAGTGAAACTCCCTCTCAAAAAAAAAAAAAAAAAAAAGATGTATCTGAAGTAGGGTGATTATAGTTAACATTAATCTACCATACATTTCAAAATAGCTGGAAGAGAATAATTTGAATGTTATTGGTATGAAGAAAAGATAAATATTTAAGGTGATAGATATCCCAGTTACCCTGATTTGCTTATATGAGTGTAGCAAATTATCACATGTGCATAGAAACTATATAGCCTTTTTTGGCTATCTGATGACCTAACTCTAATTCCCTACACAAAAGTACGTTTCTTTCCTTCAATGTGTATATCATTTCCAGTGGCTGTGTGGGGTGAAAGGGTGATAAATACTTATGCAAATATCTACAATATGAGGCAGATTTTGATGATTCTGCAATAGGTAAACCCAAACTATATGGGTATGATAGATAGAATAATGACCTCTCAAAGAGGTTCACATCCCTAATCCCCAGAACCTGTAAATGCCACCTGACATGGAGAAGACTTTGCAGATATGGTTATGAAAAGGATCTTGAGACAGGAAAATTGTCCTGGATTGTTTTGGTGAACCCAATGTAATTACTGAGGTCTTTATAAGTATGAAGGATGTAGGAGAGTCAAAGACAGGGATGGGCGGGACGCAGTGGCTCACATCTGTAATCCCAGCACTTTGGGAGGCCAAGGCAGGCAGATGGCTTGAGGCCAGGAGTCCAAGACAAGCCTGGCCAACATGGTGAAACCCTGTCTCTACTAAAAATACAAAAATTAGCCGGGTGTAGTGGCGGGCACCTGTAATCCTAGCTACTTGGGAGGCTGAGGCAAGAGAATCGCTTGAACCCAGGAGACAGAGTTTGCAGTGAGCCCAGATGGTGCCACTGTACTCCAGCCTGGGTGACAGAGCGAGTGAGACTCTGTCTAAAAAAAAAAAAAAGAAAAAAAAAAAAGACAGGATGGAAATTTAATGACAGAAGCAGGAAAGAGGGATGACTGACATGGCTTGATGATGGAATCCACAGTGTGGGTGAAAGTCTTACCTTTGGAGAGGACAAAAGAAATTCAGTCAAAATATGGGAATGTGGAAGGCAGATGTTCACGTTTGGTTGTATGATTGAGAGCATGGAGTTTACAATGTGTCATCATGATGACTTGGATTTGTGTGTGTGTGTGTGTGTGTGTGTGTGTGTGAGAGAGAGAGAGAGAGAGAGAGAGAGAGAGAGACATAGGTGGTGAGGGCATTTAGTGAGAACAGAAGAGGAAATAGAAGATCCTGTGTTGGAAACAGGGATTGTGCAGGTTGGATGAAAAAGGTAATGAGGCCAGGCGCGGTGGCTCACGCCTGTAATCCCAGCACTTTGGGAGGCTGAGGTGGGCAGATCATTTGAGGTCGGGAATTTGAGACCAACCTGACCAACATCTCTACTAAAAATACAAAATTAGCCAGGCTTGGTGGCGCATGCCTGTAATCCCAGCTACTCGGGAGGTGGAGGCAGAAGAATCGCTTGAACCCAGGAGGCGGAGGTTGCGGTGAGCCGAGATAACGCCACTGCACTCCAGCCTGGGTAACAAGAGCGAAACTCCATCTCAAAAAAAAAAGAAAAGAAAAGAAAAGAAAAGAAAAAGGTAATGAGAGAAACGCAAATGCAGAAAGGGTGCCTGACAATATGGTGGGCTTCTTTTCAAAACTTAAAAAAAAAAAATTGTTATTTATTTATTTACTTTCGACAAGGGATCTTGCTCTGTCACCCAGGCTGGAGTGCAGTGGCACAATCATAGCTCACTGTGGCCTTGAACTCCTGAACTCAAGTGATCCTCCTGCCTCAGCCTCCCAAGCAACTGGGATTATAGGCATGGACCACCATGCCCAGCTAGTTTTTATATTTTGTGTAGAGATGGGATTTTGCCATGCTGCCCAGGTTGGTCTCCATCTCCTGGGCTCAAGCCATCCACTCGCCTCTGCCTCCCAAGTAGCTGGGACTACAGGCATGTACCACCATACCCAGTGAATTTTTAAAACTTTTTTGTAGAGATGGGGTCTTGCTATGTTGCCCAGGCTGAATAGGCTTTCTCTCTCTCTCTCTCTCTTTTTTTTTTTTTTTTTGACAGAGTATTGCTCTGTTGCCCAGGCTAGAGTACAGTGGCATGGGGCAATCTTGGCTCACCGCAACCTCTACCTCCCTGGTTCAAGCAATTCTTCTGCCTCAGCCTCCTGAGTAGCTGGGATTACAGGTGTGCACTACCACCCCTGGCTAATTTATGTATTTTTAGTAGAGATGGAGTTTTGCCATGCTGGCCAGGCTGGTCTCGAACTCCTGACCTCAAGTGATCTGCTCACCTTGGCCTCCTGAAGTGCTGAGCTTATAGGCATGAGCCATGGTGCTCGGCCCTGAATGGGCTCTTTAAATGGGAAGGAAGACTCAAGAGGCCTAAATCTCACTGGCTGAAGAGACTGTACACTTCTGGGTTTTTTTTTTTTTTTTTTTTTTTTTTTTGAGATGGAGTCTTGCTCTGTTGCCCAGGCTGGAGAGCAGTGGTGTGATCTCGGCTCACTGCCAGCTCCGCCTCCCAGGTTCACGTCATTCTCCTGCCTCAGCCTCCTGAGTAGCTCGGACTACAGGCGCCCGCCACCACACCCAGCTAATTTTTTTTTTTTTTTTTTTGTATTTTTAGTAGAGATGGAGTTCATTGTGTTAGCCAGGATGGTCTCGATCTCCTGACCTCGTGATCTGCCCGCCTCGGCCTCCCAAAATGCTGGGATTACAGGCGTGAGCCACCGCGCCCGGCCGACTCTGTACATTTCACACAAATCCAAGTATTCTTACTTTGCTCATCGGCGAAATGGGGTTAGAATTACACATACAATCTGGAGAAGATGGAAGAAGAGGTGAGAAAAATACAAGAGAACTTTGTATGTCTAAATTAATAAATGTTGGTTATTAGTCATCAATGTCATGAATTATCCCATGCCATGGAGGCATAGGATAATACGGCTTCAAGTGATCCTCAAGTTGTCCCGGGCTCAAGTGATCTTCCTGCTTTGGCCTCCCAAAGTGCTGGCATTACAGGCCTGAGCCACTGTTCCTGGCTGATTTATGAAAAAGCGTTTAAACTGAGATATTTGCTAATGGTTAACGAGTCAAGGAGTCGCTCAAATGTGAGCCCTCTTAGGGCATCACCCGCTGATTCCCAGGTTGCTCCGTGTGTTTTAAAAACTTTATGTATTTAATTCTATTATTAGTATTGTTTTTTAGAGAAGAGGTCTTGCTTTGTCATCCAGGCTGAAGTGCAGTGGCATAACCATAGCTCAGTGCAGCCTCAAACTCCTGGGCTCAAGTGATCCTCTCACCTCAGCTTCCTGAGGAGCTGGGACTACAGGTGCACACCACCACCCTCAGCTAATTTTTAAATGCTTTATAGGGATGAGGTCTCACTGGTTTGCTCAGGCTGGTCTGGAACTCCTGTCCTCAAGCAGCTGTCCTGCCTCAGCCTCCTAAAGTGCTGGGATTACAGGCAGGAGCCACCATCGCTGGCCCCATTACTGCTTCTCTTTCTGAGTTTTGCAGGGGGTAGAGGGTGCTGAGTAGAGGCACTGCCCACTACCCACTACTAAGTGGCAGTTGGTAGAGGCAGGCTTGTTAAGAGAGCCTAAATCCCAGTTAACACCTATTTCTGTTTAATTCATAAATATGTACAGCGTTTCCTCCCATGCTTGCCTTTATGGGGTGCCAAGTGACTGTGAGATAGACTAGTATGTAGAGAAAAGGGATAGGGTAAATGCTTCTGAGCAGAATGTGCACCACTGCTTCAGATCAATTCCTGCTCATTTAGTTAACCATGTATGGCACACAGTAGTGTCCAATAGGAGTGTTTGTGTGTGAGAGTCAAGATAAGCACAGTTCCCTAAGGAGTAAGAGCCAAGGATTTTTTTTTTTTTAAGTTTTGGGATAGGGTCTCACTCTGTTGCCTGGGCTGGAGTGCAGTGGCATGATCATGGCTCACTGAAGCCTCAACCTACTGGGCTCAAATGATTGTCCCACCTCAGCCTCCTGAGGAGTAGCTGGGACTACAGGTGCATGCCACCATGTCTGGCTAATTTTTATTTTTATTTTTTGTAGAGATGGGATCTTGCTGTGTTGCCCAGGCTCGTCTTGAACTCCTGGCCTCAAGTGATCCTCTTGCCTAGGCCTCCCAAATGCTGGGATGACAGCAATGCTGGGATGACAGGCTATGACTATAATCCCAACAAGCCTGACTGATTAAAAAAAAATAAACATGTAAACTAAGATCATTGCTAATGGTTAATGAGTCAAGGCATACTCAGATGTGAGCCTTTCTAGGGCATCGCCTGCTGTATTCCCAGGTTTCCTTGTGTGATAGGCACATGCTCCTCAGGTGGGTCGGTTAGTGAAATGCTCTGGAGCAATGCGTGATCTTACCGTGCTGGGTTTGGAGGTGTCAGCCTTTGCACTGCTGGAGAGTGTGTGCATCTCAGACTCAGTTCTCAATTTCCTGAACCCTTTGGACCATTTCCTGTATTGCTCCCGGACCTGCAGAGGCAAAACGTGCCCTGGGTCAGCTCACGGAAAGCAGTGAGGACAGGAAGAGTACTGGGTGGGAGCTGGGCAGTGGTACCTGCTGGCTGAGGAGGCAGTACACCAAGAAGATGAAGACGCCCTGCAGGCTGTTGATGATGGTGAAGAGGTAGGCCATGACCCGGGCAGCCGGACCCACCTGCAAGATGCCCAGACACCACGTGCAGCCCAGGATGAACAGCTGAGCTGTCGCTTTAAATGCCAGCATCCTGCATTGAATAAGAAAGGAGGCTGGTGATGCACCCAGAGAAACAGAATCAAGGCTATCTCATCTGTACCCATGGAGTCCTCTGCCCTCCCCTGTAGATGATTTCTTAGACTGGGCTGTGATCAGCTTAGATCTTTACTGTCAATGATAGCCCACAATAGAAATGCCACCTGGGGATGGGCACGGTGGCTCACATCTGTAATCCCAGCACTTTGGGAAGCTGAGGCAGGTGGATCACCTGAGGTTAGGAGTTTGAGAGCAGCCCAACCAACATGGTGAAACCTGGTCTTTGCTAAAAATAATACAAAAATTAGTCGGGCGTGGTGGAGGGCGCCTGTAATTCCAGCTACTCAGGAGGCTGAGGCAGTAGAATCACTTGAACCCGGGAGGCAGAGGTTGCAGTGAGTCGAGATAGCGCCACTGCACTCCAGCCTGGGAGTGACAGAGCAAGACTCTATCTCAAAAAAAAAAAAAAAAAAAAAAAAAAGGTTATTTTTGAACATGCAAAGAGATTTCTGTGTTCATGAACTACACAGTCTCTTCAAATCACAAATACAACCAAAGCATGACATACGAAATTTGGAAAGGATGATGATAGGAACCTAGAAGAAAGCGCATTAATTTTGCACAAGGGTGCCTGTAACAACAAACTGCTCAAGCCCTACAGAGGAATTTTTAAAATTTATTTTTATTTATTTAATTTTTTTGAGATGGAATCTCGCTCTGTCGCCCAGGCTGGAGTGCAGTGGCGCGATCTCGGCTCACTGCGACCTCCGCCTCCCGGGTGCAAGTGATTCTCCCACCTCAGCCTCCTGAGTAGCTGAAATTATAGATGCCCACCACCACACCTGGCTAATTTTTGTATTTTTAGTAGAGACAAGGTTTCACCATGTTGGCCAGGCTGGTCTTGAACTCGTGACCTCAAGTGATCCGCCTACCTCGGCCTCCCAAAGTGTTAGGATTATAGGCGTGAGCCACCATGCCTGGCCCCCATAGAGGATTTAATGTTGATTAGGATTTTCCCAGAGGAAGGATGGCACGAGGAGTGATGAGGAGCCTGAACTGAGGATACGGTATGAAGGTGCAGGCTGGGCTGTGGGAACAGACATGAAAACGTACATATTCTTTGCACTTTTTTTTTGAGTAGGAGTCTCGCTCTGTCACCCAGGCTGGAGTGCAATGGTGCAATTTCGGCTCATTGCAACCTCTGCCTCTCAGGTTCAAGCAATTCTCCTGCCTCAGCCTCCCGAGTAGCTGGGATTACATGCGCATGCCACCACACCCCCCTAATTTTTGTATTTTTAGTAGAGACGGGGTTTCACCATGTTGGTCAGGCTGGTCTCTTTAGCCAAGCTGGTCTCGAACTCCCAACCTTGTGATCTGCCCCCTCCAACCCTCCGCTTCCCAAAGTGCTGGGATTACAGGCATGAGCCACCGTGCCCGGCCTTCTTTGTATTTTAAAAGTGCTAACTTCTTTGCACTTTTGTTACAGGACTGCTTACAGAAGTCCAAAGACATTTTTAACCTTTTAGTTTATTGATTCATAATGTTTGTACATCTTTATGGGGACATACATGATGTTTTGTTAACATGTATACAGTGTGTCATGATTAAGTCAGGGTATTCAGGGTATCCGTCACTTTGAGTGTCTAGCATTTGTGTGTGTTGGGAACACTTCAAGTTTTCCCCTCTAGCTATTTTGAAATATACAATATATTTTGAACTAGAGTCACCCTACTCTGCCATCCAACATTATAACTTATTCCTTCTATCTGACTGTATGTTGTACCCATTAACCAACCTCTCTTCATCTCCTTGCCCACTCACACACCTTGTCCAGCCTCTGGAATCTATCATTCTACTTTCTTTTTCTTTTTATTTTTTGAGGCAGAGTCTCGCTCTGTCGCCCAGGCTGTAGTGCAGTGGTGTGATCTCAGCTCACTGCAACCTCCGCCTCCTGGGTTCAAGCAATTCTCCTGCCTCAGCCTCCCGAGTAGCTGGGACTACAGGCGACCCCCACCATGCCCAGCTAACTTATCATTCTACTTTCTGCCTCCATGAGATCAGCTTCTTTAGCGCCTCTCTATGTAAGTGACAACCTGTGCTATTTGTCTTTTTGTGCCTGGCTTATTTCACTTAACAGAATGACCTCCAGTTTCATCCACGTTGCTGCAAATGACATGGTTTCATTCTGTTTTGTGGTCGAATTGTATCCTATTTTGTATGTATACCATTTACCAGCCAATGAAGATTCTTCTGGTTGCTCCGGGATTCACTAACAGATTAGACATGGACAAAACATTTTGCTTGGGGTGTCAACAGGATACCACTGAATCTGAGACGGCTGCCATAGAAGGATGGCTGCGTCTGTTTACTCTGGGTGCCTTCAAAAGACCCTGAGATGGAACCTCAGTGGCTATTGAGGCACATGGCATGGCTCTTGAGAACCATACATGTCTGTGTTGTTGTCACCCCCTTCTCCATCTTACCTTGTGTTCTGGAGGGTGGACACTTCATTATTGACGGAGGACAGTCTGTTTTTCAAAATCCAGAGAGTCACCAGAAGGAGAGCTAAATTCACCTTCAGGAAACCACAGAAGATTTGTTGAATAGAATTTGAAACCCATTATCTCTCTCTCTCTTCTTTTTTTTTTGGTCAGACAGGGTCTTGCTCTGTTGCCCAGGGTGGAGTATGGCGGTGCAATCTCAGCTCACTGCAACCTCCGCCTCCCGGGTTCGAGCGATTCTCCTGCCTCGGCCTCCTGAGTACAGGCACCCACCACCACGCCTGGCTAATTTTTTATTTTTAGTAGAGACAGGGTTTCACCATGTTGGCCAGGCTGGTCTTGAACTCCTGACCTCAAGTGATCTGCCCGCCTTGGCCTCCCAAAGTGTTGAGATTACAGGCGTGAGCCACCACATCAGGCCTGAAGCCCATTATCTCTTCATCTTAGCCTGTCTAGTATGAATTATACACATAAGTCTTTTTCTTAAATATTGAGTAACAGAGTTTGAAGATTCAAGAATGGTCTTAGGAAACCTAACCCAACCCATGACAACCCAAGGGGCATTCCTGCTCTTGTCACCATCTTTATTATCTTGCTTTTCTAATGACCCTCAGCGGGGCAGCAAGGATGCTCAGATGATGTCACTTACAGAGAAGATGGCGCAGGCAGGTCCAAGGAAGCCCCATATAAATCCCTTTTCTGGTTGGAGCCAGCAGCTGAACAAGAGAGAGAGATTAAAAAAAAAATACATCGGTTTTTGGAGATATGGAACAATTATGTAAATCTATTCCTTCCCTCCTCACCACTTCCTCCCTTTCTTCCTACATCAACAGTATTGAGTGTTTCTTTAGCGATAGGGTCTGTGGTTAGCTCTGAAGATACAGTAGTGAGATCTAAGAACACAGTCTTAGATCCCCAAAATTTCAACTCAGGGAGGATACACGCAATTAGACACATTCTAACGATGAAACAAAAATGGAAGGTTGTGCCAGGCACAGTGGCTTACACCAGGACTTTGGGAGGCCGAGGTAGGAGGATTGCTTGAGGCCAGGAGTTTGAGACCAGCCTGAGCAACATAGCAAGACCCCATTTCTAAAAAAAAAAAAAAAAGCCAGGTGTGGTGGCTCACACCTATATTCTCAGGTACTTGGGAAACTGAGCACGGAGGATCACTTGAGTCCAGGAGGTTGAGACTGCAGTGAGCTGTGATTGCACCACTGCACTCCAGCCTGGGCAATAGAGCAAGACCTAAATCGCAGCATTTAAAATTTCTATTTAAAATAGAAAATGAGTCCAGGTGCAGTGATTCATGCCTGTAATCCCAGCACTTTGGGAGGCTGAGGAGGGTGGATCATTTGAGGTCAGGAGTTCGAGACCAGCCTGCCCAACGTTGTGAAATCCTGTCTCTACTGAAAACACACAAAAAGTGAGCTGTGTGTGGTGGCGCACGCCTGTAATCCCAGCTACTCGGGAGGCTTGAACCCAGGAAACAGAGAGCAGAGGTTGCAGTGAGCCGAGATCACGCCACCGCACTCCAGCCTGGGTGACAGAGTGTTTCTAAATAATTAAATACATACATATAAAATGACTGAATGGTCTCTTAAAATTCCTCTCTATGGCTGAATAATATTTCACTGTGGATATGCTACTTTTTGTATCCATTCATCAGTGATAGGCATCGTTTCCAATGTTTGACTACTTTAAATAATGCTTCTATGAGCATTCATGTACAGCATGTTTCTAAACGTTTATTTTAGGTTCAGAGGTACATTGCATAGGTTTTTTATGTAGGTCAATTGCACGTTGAGGCGGTTTGGCGTACAGATTATTTTGTCACCCGGGTCATCAGCACAGTGCCCTATAGGTCATCTATTTATCATTACCCTCCTCCCACTTTCTACCCTCAAGTAGGCTTCGGTGTCTGAAGTTCCCTTGTGTCCATGGGTACCCAGTGTTTAGCTCCTACTTATAAGTGAGAACATGTGGTATTTGATTTTCTGTTTCTGCATTTACTTAGGATAATGGCTTACAGCTCCATTCATATTGCTGCAAAGGACATGCTCTTGTTATTTTATCTTATTTTATTTTTTTTGAGATGGAGACTCACTCTGTCACCAGGCTGGATGGAGTACAATGGTGCCATCTCGGCTCACTGCAACCTCCTCCTCCCGGGTTCCAGCGATTCTCCTGCCTCAGCTTCCCAAGTAGCTAAGATTACAGGCACCCACCACCACGCCCAGCTAACTTTTGTATTTTTAGTAGAGACAGGGTTTCACCATGTTGGCCAGCATGGTCTCAATCTCTTGAACTTGTGATCCGCTTGCCTTGGCCTCCCAAAGTGCTGGTTTTACAGGTGTGAGCCACCGCACCTGGCTGATCTTGTTATTTTTTATGATTGCATCATTTACAAGTTTTTGCGTGGACATCTGTTTTCATTTGTTTTGGGTATATACCTGGGTCATATGGTAGCTCTATGGTTAACTTTTGGAGGATTAGTGTTAATAATTCACAAAACCAAAAACAGAAAAAGAGGAAGCACTTCCCAAATCTTCTACGAGGCCAGTATTACTCTGACACCAAACCCGGAAATAGACATCACAAGAAAAGAAAACTGCAGACCAAAATCCTTTACGAAAATGAATGCAAAAATCGTCAAAAAATATTAGCCGACCAAGTCCTGCAACATAGTAAAAGGATTATATACCATGACCAGGTGGTAATTATCCCAGGAATGTAGGCTAGTTTAACATCTAATCATCCATCAATGTAATACACATATTAATATAATAAAGGATTAAAATTATATGATCGCATTATAGTTATATAATTATATAATCATATAATTATATGATCACATTATAAGATCACATTATAATTATATAACCATATAATTGACTGTATATAACCATATAATATTCCCCAGGACTCAAAGGTAAATAACCATATATAACCATATAATTATAATGTGATCATATTTTTTATTTTTTTGAGACGGAGTCTCGCTCTGTCCTCCACGCTGCAGTGGCGCGATCTCGGCTCACTGCAAGCTCTGCCTCCCGGGTTCATGCCATTCTCCTGCCTCAGCCTCCTGAGTAGCTGGGACTACAGGCGCCCGCCACCGTGCCTGGCTATTTTTTGTATTTTTAGTGGAGACGGGGTTTCACCATGGTCTCGATCTCCTGATCTTGTGATCTGCCCGCCTTGGCTTCCCAAAGTGCTGGGATTACAGGCGTGAGCCACCGTGCCTGGCCGTGATCATATAATTTTAATCCTTTATTCTATTATGTGTATTAATAGAACAAAATATTAAGTAATTAAGTAATCATATAGTTATATGTGATTATATAATTATAATATATAATATGATTAATTTAACGTGATAATATAATTTATAATTATATAATTATCATATTTAATTATATCATATACTTATATAATATATAAATTACATAGACACGTATTTATATATAAATTACATATAAAATAATCTAATATAAGTATATAATTATAATGTGATCATATAATTTTTATCCCACATAAGTAAAAATTATATGCTTCGGAAATGCATTTGACAAAATCAAACACAGTTTCATCACCAAAATACCCAACACACTAGGAATAGAAAAGAATTTCTTTAACCTGAAAATGGGTATCTATGAAAAATCCTCAGCTAACATCATACCTTAATGAGGATAGACTCAATGCTTTCTCCCTAAGTTCAGGAGCAAGACAACACTGTCTGCTGTTCTAGTCAACAGCGTCCTGGAGGGTTCAACCAGTGCAACTGGCAAACAAACAAACAAACAAACAAACAAGCTAGAAAAGTACCTGGCACAAAGTAAGCATCTCGTAAATCTTAACTATGACAATATCAATTACTTTGGTTATTCAAATCAGGTCTACTTTTTCAAATGAAAAATTGAAGCATCCTAAAAGATCTGGATACAGTAGGTTAGATATTAAACAAATGCTATCATGAGCACTTTGATTTCATTCTTGCTATTTCAATAAGAGAGATTTAAATACATTATCCCTAACTATTATTAGTATCTTTTAGAGACAAGGTCTCTCTCTCTTGCTCAGGCTGGAGTGCAGTGGCGTAATCATAGCTCACTGCAACCTCAAACTCCTGGGCTCAAGCGACCCTCCCAGCTCAGCCTCCTGAGTAGCTAGGACTACAGGTGTGTGCCAGTATGCCCTGCTAATTTTTTAAATTTTGTAAAGAAGGGGTCTTGCTGTGTTGCCCAGGCTGGTCTCAAGATCCTGGGCTCAAGTGATCCTCCTGTGTCAGCCTTCCAAAGCACAGGGATTCCAGGCGTGAGCCACTGAGCCTGATGTGTTTGTTTCTGCAGTCGGTCATACCAGGACGGAAGGTGCTCTGTGTCTCCTGGGAGCATGGCCAGAATGGATGTGGTCATTGGGCCACCACAGGCTGCAGCACGATGGGCACCAGAGATACCAGCACCATCTGCCGTTGCACCCACCTGAGCAGTTTTGCCGTCCTCATGGCCCCCTATGATGTACAGGTGAGACCCTTAGGAGAGGCTGCACTCTGCATTTACTGCTGTGTAACAAATCCCCACAAGCGTAGCAGCCTTTACAAAAATGCATTATCTCACAGCTATGGGTCAGCAAGCTGGCAGAGCAAGATGGCTTTTCTGCTCAGGGTCTTACAAGACTGAAATCATCATGTCGCCCCACCCCCAGGGCTGCCGTTTCATCTGAGACTTGAGGTCCTTCTCCAAGCTCCCTGGTTGCTGGCAGAATTCAGTTTCTTATGATTGTAAAACTGAGGTCTCACTTTCTTAGCTGTCAGGAAGGCATCGCATTCAGTTCCTAGAGGCCACTCACATCCTTTCTCACATGACCCTCTGGCAACCTTTCAGCATTCCTATCTGGAAGCCAAGGAAAAAATATTCCTTCATGCGGAATCCCTCTTAAGGTTTGTGTCAGTCGGGGTTCTCTAGAGGGACAGAACTAATGGAATATATATATATATATATATATATATGTATATATATAATGGAATATATACATATCTAGTATATATGTATATATACCCTATAATATATATATATACATATAGTATAGTATATATACTCCTATATATTATATATACATATATAGATAGACCTATATTATAATACATAGTAGTATATACATATATACTCCTATATAAAATATATCTACATATATAGTATATATGTATATATACTCCTATATATAATATATATAATATACTCCTATATATATATAGGAGTATATTAAGTATTAACTCACACGATCACAAGGTCCCACGATAGGCCATCCGCAGGCTGAGGAGCAAGGAGAGCTGGTCCGAGTCCCAAAACTGAAGAACTTGGAGTCGGATGCTCACGGGCAGGAAGCATCCAGCACGGGAGAAAGATGTAGGCTGGGAGGCTAGGCCAGTCTCTCTTTTCACATTTTTCTGCCTGCTGATATTCTAGCCACGCTGGCAGCTGATTAGATGGTGCCCATCCAGATTAAGAGTAGATCTGCCTTCCCCAGCCCAGTGACTCAAATGTTAATCTCCTTTGGCAATACCCTCCCAGACACACCCAGGATCAATACTTTGTATCCTTCAATCCAATCAAGTTGACATCCAGTATTAACCATCACAAGTTTTGAATCTGATTCTCCGGGAAGAGCCCAGATCTTGTAAAGACTCATCTGATTAGGTCTGGCCCACCCAGGGTAAACTCTACCTTTTTTTTTTTTTTTTTTTAGACAGGGTCTCTGTCACCCAGGCTGGAACACATTGGCACAGTCATAGCTCACTGCAGCCTTGACCTCCTGGGCTCAAGAGATCCTCTTTCCTTAGCCTCCTGAGTAGCTAAGACTACAGGCATGCACCACCATGGCCGGCTAATTTTTGTGTTTTTACTAGAGACAAGGTTTCACCAAGTTGGCCAGGCTGGTCTTGAACTCTTTACCTCAAGTTCCACCCACCTCGGCCTCCCAAAGTGCTGGGATTACAGGCGTGAGCCACCACGTCTGGCCCACCTGACTTTCTTATCTCATCACTTGGAGTAGATCCAAGGGACATCACTATCAGATCCTGCGGGGAAAAGGGCCAAACCACCCTTTTGTTTTCCATCGCAGGATCATCTTATCAATAGCCTCCCAGGCAGCAAGCCATATCACCCAGCCCTCCCGCCCAGACCTGTAACTACCCCAGCCTGTAAGCAGCAGTGGATTCGGGCACGCAGCTAGCTCCCCGCTCCACAGGTCTCATGCTGGACATAAACCTGTGTTGCTGTAGAGCTGCCAACTCTCTCTCTCTCCTCTCTCTCTCTCTCTCTCTCTCTCTCTCTCTTTTGTCTTTCTTTAACCCTCACCTTTCCTTCGAAACCTAACGGGCTCACACCTGGAATCCCTGTGCTTTGGGAGGCTGAAGTGGGAGGATCACCTGAGCCCAGGAATGCGAGACCAGACTGGGCAACACAGAAAGATCCTGTCTCTATAAAAATTTTTTAAAAGTTAAGCCGGGTGTAGTGGCTCACACCTGTAATCCCAGCACTTTGGGAGGCCGAGGCGGGTGGATCACAAGATCAGGACTTCAAGACCAGCCTGGCCAAGATGGTGAAACCCCGTCTCTATTAAAAATACAAAATTATCCGGGCGTGGTGGTGGGCGCCTGTAATCCCAGCTACTCAGGAGGCTGAGGCAGAGAATTGCCTGAACCAGGGAGGCAGAGGTTGTAGTGAGCCGAGATCGTGCCGCTGCACTCCAGCCTGGGTGACAGAGCAAGACTCTGTCAAAAAAAAAAAAAAATTAGCAGGGCATGGTGCCATACATGACTATAATGCACACCTGTTGTCACCTGCATGACTACCCTTGTATTCCCAGACACCCAAGAGGCTCAGGTGACAACTTCACAAATTAAATTAAATTGGTGACACCTTCACAAATTTACCTGGCTGCCTCATTCTTGAATGTGCTATGCCAAAATAAAAATTAAAAATGGTGGTGGGGTCATTATCCCAGAGCAAGAAAGCATAACTGTGAGCTCTTCTTTTTGGGGTCCCAGGAGGAGGATCCTGTGCTGACTGTCATCACCTACATTGTGCTGAGCCTCTCTCTGCTGTGCCTCCTCCTGGCGGCCCTCACCTTCCTCCTGTGCAAAGCCATCCAGAACACCAGCACCTCACTGCATCTGCAGCTCTCACTCTGCCTCTTCCTGGCCCACCTCCTCTTCCTCGTGGCAATTGATCGAACCGAACATGAGGTATTGACATGGGGGCTCCCTTCCTTGACAGAGAGGATGCTGGCTCACGGAATGATGTGCCATTGGATTCCTTAATATAATGGCCCAGCAGGGCGCGGTGGCTCACGCCTGTAATCCCAACACTTTGGGAGACCGAGGGGGATGGATCACCTGAGGTCGGGAGTTCTAGACCAGCCTGACCAGCATGGAGAAAACCCATCTCTACTAAAAATACAAAATTAACCAGGCATGGTGGCACATGCCTGTAATCCCAGCTACTCAGGAGGCTGAGGCAAGAAAACCACTTGAACCCAGGAGGTGGAGGTTGTGGTGAGCCGAGATCGCACCATTGCACGCCAGCCTGGGCAGCAAAAGTGAAATTCCATCTCAAAAAAAAAAAACATATATATATATATATATATATATACACACACACACACACATGTATATATGTGTGTGTGTATATATTTTTTATATATGTGTGTGTATATATGTATATACGTATACGTATATACATATATACGTGTATATATGTATATATGCATGTGTGTATATACGTGTATCTATATGTGTGTGTGTGTGTACATATATATATATATATATATAGGCCCTTGAGTCCTGGGGAATATTAGAAGAGAACACCACCAATTTCCCATTGCCTGACTCAACTACAAAGCACATATTCTCTACAATGCCATCAAATATCTCAGAATTCTCCGCAACAGCATGGTACAGGAGAAGCCATGGGTCACACTCAAATCTGACCGCCGTTCTGGACGTCTCTTACTTCTCTCCCAGGTGCTGTGCGCCATCATCGCCGGTGCCTTGCATTATCTCTACCTGGCCGCCTTCACCTGGATGCTGCTGGAGGCCCTGTACCTCTTCCTCACTGCGCGGAACCTGATGGTGGTCAACTACTCAAGCATCAACAGATTCACGAAGAAGCTCATGTTCCCTGTGGGCTATGGAGTCCCAGCTGTGATAGTGGCCATTTCTGCAGCCTCCAGGCCTCACCTTTATGGAACACCTTCCCGGTTAATGCAAATTCCCACAGTCCTTATCTTCTCCGGCATAACCGTGGCCATTGCTAGAACCTAGATAGCATTTTTATGATACCTGCTTTTAATTAGATCAGTAGGAATTTTAGGCTCTGTTGGTTGGATTACACTGCAGCTCCTCATTCTTAGCTATTGAGTTTATTTCAATTACATTTCAAACTAGGCATTGTAGAAGAGGGTTTTTGGAAATTTTCTGAATGAAATAAAGGGCAAGTCTTTGGAAAGTACGAAGAGGACAAAGACACTGTGGCATAATCCCTAGGGCATCTTTCTGCTAGAAGATTATAATAATTAAGGAGGGTCAGGCTCAGTGGCTCACGCCTGGAATCCCTGTGCTTTGG